>NW_027142022.1:0-300000 GCF_036365525.1 Heterodontus francisci | reverse complement strand
TGTGTTAATATTCCTGAGGACAGTGGGGGTGTTTTACACTTCACAGGGTGTATCTGACTCTGGGTCATGATATACACAGTGTGTCAGTGAGTGTGTTAATATTAATCTGTGTTCTCTGTCAGTGTGTTAATATTCCTGAGGACACTGGGGGTGTTTTACACTTCACAGGGTTTATCTGACTGTGGGTCATGATGTACACAGTGTGTCAGTGAGTGTGTTAATATTAATCTGTGTTCTCTGTCAGAGTGTTAATATTACTGAGGACAGTGGGGATGTTTTACACTTCACAGTGTGTATCTGACTGTGAGTCATGATATACACAGTGTGTCAGTGAGTGTGTTAATATTAATCTGTGTTCTCTGTCAGTGTGTTAATATTCCTGAGGACAGTGGGGGTGTTTTACACTTCACAGTGTGTATCTGACTGTGGGTCATGATATACACAGTGTGTCAGTGAGTGTGTTAATATTAATCTGTGTTCTCTGTCAGTGTGTTAATATTACTGAGGACAGTGGGGGTGTTTTACACTTCACAGGGTGTATCTGACTGTGGGTCATGATGTACACAGTGTGTCAGTGAGTGTGTTAATATTAATCTGTGTTCTCTGTCAGTGTGTTAATATTACTGAGGACAGTGGGGGTGTTTTACACTTCACAGGGTGTATCTGACTGTGGGTCATGATGTACACAGTGTATCAGTGAGTGTGTTAATATTAATCTGTGTTCTCTGTCAGTGTGTTAATATTACTGAGGACAGTGGGGGTGTTTTACACTTCACAGGGTGTATCTGACTGTGGGTCATGATATGCACAGTGTGTCAGTGAGTGTGTTAATATTAATCTGTGTTCTCTGTCAGTGTGTTAATATTCCTGAGGACAGTGGGGGTGTTTTACACTTCACAGGGTTTATCTGACTGTGGGTCATGATGTACACAGTGTGTCAGTGAGTGTGTTAATATTAATCTGTGTTCTCTGTCAGTGTGTTAATATTACTGAGGACAGTGGGGGTGTTTTACACTTCACCGGGTGTATCTGACTGTGGGTCATGATGTACACAGTGTGTCAGTGAGTGTGTTAATATTAACCTGTGTTGTCTGTCAGTGTGTTAATATTCCTGAGGACAGTGGGCGTGTTTTACACTTCACAGGGTGTATCTGACTGTGGGTCATGATGTACACAGTGTGTCAGTGAGTGTGTTAAGATTAATCTGTGTTCTCTGTCGGTGTGTTAATATTCCTGAGGACAGTGGGGGTGTTTTACACTTCACAGGGTGTATCTGACTGTGGGTCATGATATACACAGTGTATCAGTGAGTGTGTTAATATTAATCTGTGTTCTCTGTCAGCGTGTTAATATTACTGAGGACAGTGGGGGTGTTTTACACTTCACAGGGTGTATCTGACTGTGGGTCATGATATACACAGTGTGTCAGTGAGTGTGTTAATATTAATCTGTGTTCTCTGTCAGTGTGTTAATATTCCTGAGGACAGTGGGGGTGTTTTACACTTCACAGGGTGTATCTGACTGTGGGTCATGATGTACACAGTGTGTCAGTGAGTGTGTTAATATTAATCTGTGTTCTCTGTCAGTGTGTTAATATTACTGAGGAAGGTGGGGGTGTTTTACACTTCACAGGGTGTATCTGACTGTGGGTCATGATATACACAGTGTGTCAGTGAGTGTGTTAATATTAATCTGTGTTCTCTGTCAGTGTGTTAATATTCCTGAGGACAGTGGGGGTGTTTTACACTTCACAGGGTTTATCTGAATGTGGGTCATGATGCACACAGTGTGTCAGTGAGTGTGTTAATATTAATCTGTGTTCTCTGTCAGTGTGTTAATATTACTGAGGACAGTGGGGGTGTTTTACACTTCACCGGGTGTATCTGACTGTGGGTCATGATGTACACAGTGTGTCAGTGAGTGTGTTAATATTAACCTGTGTTCTCTGTCAGTGTGTTAATAGTCCTGAGGACAGTGGGGGTGTTTTACACTTCACAGGGTGCATCTGACTGTGGGTCATGATATACACAGTGTGTCAGTGAGTGTGTTAATATTAATCTGTGTTCTCTGTCAGTGTGTTAATATTCCTGAGGACAGTGGGGGTGTTTTACACTTCACAGGGTGTATCTGACTGTGGGTCATGATATACGCAGTATGTCAGTGAGTGTGTTAATATTAATCTGTGTTCTCTGTCAGTGTGTTAATATTTCTGAGGACAGTGGGGGTGCTTTACACTTCACAGGGTGTATCTGACTGTGGGTCATGATATACACAGTGTGTCAGTGAGTGTGTTAATATTAATCTGTGTTCTCTGTCAGTGTGTTAATATTACTGAGGACAGTGGGGATGTTTTACACTTCACACGGTTTATCTGACTGTGGGTCATGATATACACAGTGTGTCAGTGAGTGTGTTAATATTAATCTGTGTTCTCTGTCAGGTGTTAGTATTCCTGTAGACAGTGGGGTTGTTTTACACTTCACAGGGTGTATCTGACTGTGAGTCATGATATACACAGTGTGTCAGTGAGTGTGTTAATATCAATCTGTGCTCTCTGTCAGAGTGCTAATAGTCCTGAGGACAGTGGGGGTGTTTTACACTTCACAGTGTTTATCTGACTGTGGGTCATGATATACACAGTGTGTCAGTGAGTGTGTTAATATTAATCTGTGTTCTCTGTCAGTGTGTTAATATTCCTGAGGACAGTGAGGGTGTTTTACACTTCACAGGGTTTATCTGACTGTGGGTCATGATATACACAGTGTGTCAGTGAGTGTGTTAATATTAATCTGTGTTCTCTGTCAGTGTGTTAATATTCCTGAGGACAGTGGGGGTGTTTTACACTTCACAGGGTGTATCTGACTCTGGGTCATGATATACACAGTGTGTCAGTGAGTGTGTTAATATTAATCTGTGTTCTCTGTCAGTGTGTTAATATTCCTGAGGACACTGGGGGTGTTTTACACTTCACAGGGTTTATCTGACTGTGGGTCATGATGTACACAGTGTGTCAGTGAGTGTGTTAATATTAATCTGTGTTCTCTGTCAGAGTGTTAATATTCCTGAGGACAGTGGGGGTGTTTTACACTTCACAGTGTGTATCTGACTGTGAGTCATGATATACACAGTGTGTCAGTGAGTGTGTTAATATTAATCTGTGTTCTCTGTCAGTGTGTTAATATTCCTGAGGACAGTGGGGGTGTTTAACACTTCACAGTGTGTATCTGACTGTGGGTCATGATATACACAGTGTGTCAGTGAGTGTGTTAATATTAATCTGTGTTCTCTGTCAGTGTGTTAATATTACTGAGGACAGTGGGGGTGTTTTACACTTCACAGGGTGTATCTGACTGTGGGTCATGATATACACAGTGTGTCAGTGAGTGTGTTAATATTAATCTGTGTTCTCTGTCAGTGTGTTAATATTACTGAGGACAGTGGGGGTGTTTTACACTTCACAGGGTGTATCTGACTGTGGGTCATGATGTACACAGTGTATCAGTGAGTGTGTTAATATTAATCTGTGTTCTCTGTCAGTGTGTTAATATTACTGAGGACAGTGGGGGTGTTTTACACTTCAAAGGGTGTATCTGACTGTGGGTCATGATATACACAGTGTGTCAGTGAGTGTGTTAATATTAATCTGTGTTCTCTGTCAGTGTGTTAATATTCCTGAGGACAGTGGGGGTGTTTTACACTTCACAGGGTTTATCTGACTGTGGGTCATGATGTACACAGTGTGTCAGTGAGTGTGTTAATATTAATCTGTGTTCTCTGTCAGTGTGTTAATATTCCTGAGGACAGTGGGGGTGTTTTACACTTCACCGGGTGTATCTGACTGTGGGTCATGATGTACACAGTGTGTCAGTGAGTGTGTTAATATTAACCTGTGTTCTCTGTCAGTGTGTTAATATTCCTGAGGACAGTGTTTTACACTTCACAGGGTGTATCTGACTGTGGGTCATGATGTACACAGTGTGTCAGAGAGTGTGTTAAGATTAATCTGTGTTCTCTGTCAGTGTGTTAATATTCCTGAGGACAGTGGGGGTGTTTTACACTTCACAGGGTGCATCTGACTGTGGGTCATGATATACACAGTGTGTCAGTGAGTGTGTTAATATTAATCTGTGTTCTCTGTCAGTGTGTTAATATTCCTGAGGACAGTGGGGGTGTTTTACACTTCACAGGGTGTATCTGACTGTGGGTCATGATGTACACAGTGTGTCAGTGAGTGTGTTAATATTAATCTGTGTTCTCTGTCATTGTGTTAATATTACTGAGGAAGGTGGGGGTGTTTTACCCTTCACAGGGTGTATCTGACTGTGGGTCATGATATACACAGTGTGTCAGTGAGTGTGTTAATATTAATCTGTGTTCTCTGTCAGTGTGTTAATATTCCTGAGGACAGTGGGGGTGTTTTACACTTCACAGGGTTTATCTGAATGTGGGTCATGATGTACACAGTGTGTCAGTGAGTGTGTTAATATTAATCTGTGTTCTCTGTCAGTGTGTTAATATTACTGAGGACAGTGGGGGTGTTTTACACTTCACCGGGTGTATCTGACTGTGGGTCATGATGTACACAGTGTGTCAGTGAGTGTGTTAATATTAACCTGTGTTCTCTGTCAGTGTGTTAATATTCCTGAGGACAGTGGGGGTGTTTTACACTTCACAGGGTGTATCTGACTGTGGGTCATGATATACACAGTGTGTCAGTGAGTGTGTTAATATTAATCTGTGTTCTCTGTCAGTGTGTTAATATTCCTGAGGACAGTGGGGGTGTTTTACACTTGCAAGGGTGTATCTGACTGTGGGTCATGATATACGCAGTATGTCAGTGAGTGTGTTAATATTAATCTGTGTTCTCTGTCAGTGTGTTTATATTTCTGAGGAAAGTGGGGGTGTTTTACACTTCACAGGGTGTATCTGACTGTTGGTCATGATATACACAGTGTGTCAGTGAGTGTGTTAATATTAATCTGTGTTCTCTGTCAGTGTGTTAATATTACTGAGGACAGTGGGGATGTTTTACACTTCACAGGGTTTATCTGACTGTGGGTCATGATATACACAGTGTGTCAGTGAGTGTGTTAATATTAATCTGTGTTCTCTGTCAGGTGTTAATATTCCTGTAGACAGTGGGGGTGTTTTACACTTCACAGGGTATATCTGACTGTGAGTCATGACATACACAGTGTGTCAGTGAGTGTGTTAATATTAATCTGTGTTCTCTGTCAGTGTGTTAATATTTCTGAGGACAGTGGGGGTGTTTTACACTTCACAGGGTGTATCTGACTGTGGGTCATGATATACACAGTGTGTCAGTGAAAGTGTTAATATTAATCTGTGTTCTCTGTCAGTGTGTTAATATTCCTGAGGACAGTGGGGGTGTTTTACACTTCACAGGGTGTATCTGACTGTGGGTCATGATATACACAGTGTGTTAGTGAGTGTGTTCATATTAATCTGTGTTCTCTGTCAGTGTGTTAATATTACTGAGGACAGTGGGGGTGTTTTACACTGCACAGGGTTTATCTGACTGTGGGTCATGATATACACAGTGTGTCAGTGAGTGTGTTAATATTAATCTGTGTTCTCTGTCAGTGTGTTAATATTACTGAGGACAGTGGGAATGTTTTACACTTCACAGGGTGTATCTGACTGTGGGTCATGATATACACAGTGTTTCAGTGAGTGTGTTAATATTAATCTGTGTTCTCTGTCAGTGTGTTAATATTCCTGAGGACAGTGGGGGTGTTTTACACTTCACAGGGTGTATCTGACTCTGGGCCAAGATGTACACAGTGTGTCAGTGAGTGTGTTAATATTAATCTGTGTTCTCTGTCAGTGTGTTAATATTGCTGAGGACAGCGGGGGTGTTTTACACTTCACAGGGTGTATCTGACTGTGGGTCATGATATACACAGTGTGTCAGTGAGTGTGTTAATAATAATCTGTGTTCTCTGTCAGTGTGTTAATATTCCTGAGGACAGTGGGGGTGTTTTACACTTCACAGGGTGTATCTGACTGTGGGTCATGATATACAAAGTGTTTCAGTGAGAGTGTTAATATTAATCTGTGTTCTCTGTCAGTGTGTTAATATTCCTGAGGACAGTGGGAATGTTTTACACTTCACAGGGTGTATCTGACTGTGGGTCATGATGTACACAGTGTGTCAGTGAGTGTGTTAATATTAATCTGTGTACTCTGTCAGTGTGTTAATTTTGCTGAGGACAGCGGGGGTGTTTTACACTTCACAGGGTTTATCTGACTGTGGGTCATGATATACACAGTGTGTCAGTGAGTGTGTTAATATTAATCTGTGTACTCTGTCAGTGTTTTAATATTGCTGAGGACAGCGGGGGTGTTTTACACTTCACAGGGTGTATCTGAATCTGGGTCATGATATACACAGTGTGTCAGTGAGTGTGTTAATATTAATCTGTGTTCTCTGTCAGTGTGTTAATATTCCTGAGGACAGTGGGGGTGTTTTACACTTCACAGGTTGTATCTGACTGTGGGTCATGATATACACAGTGTGTCAGTGAGTGTGTTAACATTAATCTGTGTTCTCTGTCAGTGTGTTAATATTCCTGAGGACAGTGGGAATGTTTTACACTTCACAGGGTGTATCTGACTGTGGGTCATGATATACACAGTGTGTCAGTGAGTGTGTTAATATTAATCTGTGTTCTCTGTCAGTGTGTTAATATTACTGAGGACAGTGGGGGTGTTTTACACTTCACAGGGTGTATCTGACTGTGGGTCATGATATACACAGTGTGTCAGTGAGTGTGTTAATATTAATCTGTGTTCTCTGTCAGTGTGTTAATATTACTGAGGACAGTGGGGGTGTTTTACACTTCACAGGGTGTACCTGACTGTGGGTCATGATGTACACAGTGTGTCAGTGAGTGTGTTAATATTAATCTGTGTTCTCTGTCAGTGTGTTAATATTACTGAGGACAGTGGGGGTGTTTTACACTTCACAGGGTGTATCTGACTGTGAGTCATGATATACACAGTGTGTCAGTGAGTGTGTTAATATTAATCTGTGTTCTCTGTCAGTGTGCTAATATTCATGAGGACAGTGGGGGTGTTTTACACTTCACAGTGTTTATCTGACTGTGGGTCATGATATACACAGTGTGTCAGTGAGTGTGTTAATATTAATCTGTGTTCTCTGTCAGTGTGTTAATATTCCTGAGGACAGTGGGGGTGTTTTACACTTCACAGGGTTTATCTGACTGTGGGTCATGATATACACAGTGTGTCAGTGAGTGTGTTAATATTAATCTGTGTTCTCTGTCAGTGTGTTAATATTCCTGAGGACAGTGGGGGTGTTTTACACTTCACAGGGTGTATCTGACTCTGGGTCATGATATACACAGTGTGTCAGTGAGTGTGTTAATATTAATCTGTGTTCTCTGTCAGAGTGTTAATATTCCTGAGGACACTGGGGGTGTTTTACACTTCACAGGGTTTATCTGACTGTGGGTCATGATGTACACAGTGTGTCAGTGAGTGTGTTAATATTAATCTGTGTTCTCTGTCAGTGTGTTAATATTACTGAGGACAGTGGGGATGTTTTACACTTCACAGGGTGTATCTGACTGTGAGTCATGATATACACAGTGTGTCAGTGAGTGTGTTAATATTAATCTGTGTTCTCTGTCAGTGTGTTAATATTCCTGAGGACAGTGGGGGTGTTTTACACTTCACAGTGTGTATCTGACTGTGGGTCATGATGTACACAGTGTGTCAGTGAGTGTGTTAATATTAATCTGTGTTCTCTGTCACTGTGTTAATATTCCTGTGGACAGTGGGAATGTTTTACACTTCACCGGGTGTATCTGGCTGTGGGTCATGATGTGCACATTATGTCAGTGAGTGTGTTAATTTTAATCTGTGTTCTCTGTCAGTGTGTTAATATTCCTGAGAACAGTGGGGGTGTTTTACACTTCACAGGGTGTATCTGACTGTGGGTCATGATATACAAAGTGTTTCAGTGAGAGTGTTAATATTAATCTGTGTTCTCTGTCAGTGTGTTAATATTCCTGAGGACAGTGGGAATGTCTTACACTTCACAGGGTGTATCTGACTGTGGGTCATGATGTGCACAGTGTGTCAGTGAGTGTGTTAATGTTAATCTGTGTACTCTGTCACTGTGTTAATATTACTGAGGACATTGGGGGTGTTTTACACTTCACAGGGTGTATCTGACTGTGGGTCATGATATACACAGTGTGTCAGTGAGTGTGTTAATATTAATCTGTGTACTCTGTCAGTGTTTTAATATTGCTGAGGACAGCGGGGGTGTTTTACACTTCACAGGGTGTATCTGACTCTGGGTCATGATATACACAGTGTGTCAGTGAGTGTGTTAATATTAATCTGTGTTCTCTGTCAGTGTGTTAATATTCCTGAGGACAGTGGGGGTGTTTTACACTTCACAGGTTGTATCTGACTGTGGGTCATGATATACACAGTGTGTCAGTGAGTGTGTTAACATTAATCTGTGTTCTCTGTCAGTGTGTTAATATTCCTGAGGACAGTGGGAATGTTTTACACTTCACAGGGTGTATCTGACTGTGGGTCATGATATACACAGTGTGTCAGTGAGTGTGTTAATATTAATCTGTGTTCTCTGTCAGTGTGTTAATATTACTGAGGACAGTGGGGGTGTTTTACACTTCACAGGGTGTATCTGACTGTGGGTCATGATATACACAGTGTGTCAGTGAGTGTGTTAATATTAATCTGTGTTCTCTGTCAGTGTGTTAATATTACTGAGGACAGTGGGGGTGTTTTACACTTCACAGGGTGTATCTGACTGTGGGTCATGATATACACAGTGTGTCAGTGAGTATGTTAATATTAATCTGTGTTCTCTGTCAGTGGGTTAATATTACTGAGGACAGTGGGGGTCTTGTACACTTCACAGGGTGTATCTGACTGTGAGTCATGATATACACAGTGTGTCAGTGAGTGTGTTAATATTAATCTGTGTTCTCTGTCAGTGTGTTAATATTACTGAGGACAGTGGGGGTGTTTTACACTTCACAGTGTTTATCTGACTGTGGGTCATGATATACACAGTGTGTCAGTGAGTGTGTTAATATTAATCTGTGTTCTCTGTCAGTGTGTTAATTTTCCTGAGGACAGTGGGGGTGTTTTACACTTCACAGGGTTTATCTGACTGTGGGTCATGATATACACAGTGTGTCAGTGAGTGTGTTAATATTAATCTGTGTTCTCTGTCAGTGTGTTAATATTCCTGAGGACAGTGGGGGTGTTTTACACTTCACAGGGTGTATCTGACTCTGGGTCATGATATACACAGTGTGTCAGTGAGTGTGTTAATATTAATCTGTGTTCTCTGTCAGTGTGTTAATATTCCTGAGGACACTGGGGGTGTTTTACACTTCACAGGGTTTATCTGACTGTGGGTCATCTTGTACACAGTGTGTCAGTGAGTGTGTTAATATTAATCTGTGTTCTCTGTCAGTGTGTTAATATTACTGAGGACAGTGGGGATGTTTTACACTTCACAGGGTGTATCTGACTGTGAGTCATGATATACACAGTGTGTCAGTGAGTGTGTTAATATTAATCTGTGTTCTCTGTCAGTGTGTTAATATTCCTGAGGACAGTGGGGGTGTTTTACACTTCACAGTGTGTATCTGACTGTGGGTCATGATATACACAGTGTGTCAGTGAGTGTGTTAATATTAATCTGTGTTCTCTGTCAGTGTGTTAATATTACTGAGGACAGTGGGGGTGTTTTACACTTCACAGGGTGTATCTGACTGTGGGTCATGATATACACAGTGTGTCAGTGAGTGTGTTAATATTAATCTGTGTTCTCTGTCAGTGTGTTAATATTCCTGAGGACAGTGGGGGTGTTTTACATTTCACAGGGTGTATCTGACTGTGGGTCATGATGTACACAGTGTGTCAGTGAGTGTGTTAATATTAATCTGTGTTCTCTGTCAGTGTGTTAATATTACTGAGGACAGTGGGGGTGTTTTACACTTCACAGGGTGTATCTGACTGTGGGTCATGATATACACAGTGTGTCAGTGAGTGTGTTAATATTAATCTGTGTTCTCTGTTAGTGTGTTAATATTCCTGAGGACAGTGGGGGTGTTTTACACTTCGCAGGGTTTATCTGACTGTGGGTCATGATGTACACAGTGTATCAGTGAGTGTGTTAATATTAATCTGTGTTCTCTGTCATTGTGTTAATATTCCTGAGGACAGTGGGGGTGTTTTACACTTCACCGGGTGTATCTGACTGTGGGTCATGATGTACACAGTGTGTCAGTGAGTGTGTTAATATTAACCTGTGTTCTCTGTCAGTGTGTTAATATTCCTGAGGACAGTGGGGGTGTTTTACACTTCACAGGGTGTATCTGACTGTGGGTCATGATGTACACAGTGTGTCAGTGAGTGTGTTAATATTAATCTGTGTTCTCTGTCAGTGTGTTAATATTCCTGAGGACAGTGGGGTGTTTTACACTTCACAGGGTGTATCTGACTGTGGGTCATGATATACACAGTGTATCAGTGAGTGTGTTAATATTAATCTGTGTTCTCTGTCAGTGTGTTAATATTACTGAGGACAGTGGGGGTGTTTTACACTTCACAGGGTGTATCTGACTGTGGGTCATGATATACACAGTGTGTCAGTGAGTGTGTTATTATTAATCTGTGTTCTCTGTCAGTGTGTTAATATTACTGAGGACAGTGGGGGTGTTTTACACTTCACAGGGTGTATCTGACTGTGGGTCATGATGTACACAGTGTGTCAGTGAGTGTGTTAATATTAATCTGTGTTCTCTGTCTGTGTGTTAATATTACTGAGGACAGTGGGGGTGTTTTGCACTTCACAGGGTGTATCTGACTGTGGGTCATGATATACACAGTGTGTCAGTGAGTGTGTTAATATTAATCTGTGTTCTCTGTCAGTGTGTTAATATTCCTGAGGACAGTGGGGGTGTTTTACACTTCACAGGGTGTATCTGACTGTGGGTCATGATGTACACAGTGTGTCAGTGAGTGTGTTAATATTAATCTGTGTTCTCTGTCAGTGTGTTAATATTCCTGAGGACAGTGGGGGTGTTTTACACTTCACAGGGTGTATCTGACTGTGGGTCATGATATACACAGTGTGTCAGTGAGTGTGTTAATATTAATCTGTGTTCTCTGTCAGTGTGTTAATATTACTGAGGACAGTGGGGGTGTTTTACACTTCACAGGGTGTATCTGACTGTGGGTCATGATATACACAGTGTGTCAGTGAGTGTGTTAATATTAATCTGTGTTCTCTGTCAGTGTGTTAATATTACTGAGGACAGTGGGGATGTTTTACACTTCACAGGGTTTATATGACTGTGGGTCATGATATACACAGTGTGTCAGTGAGTGTGTTAATATTAATCTGTGTTCTCTGTCAGGTGTTAATATTCCTGTAGACAGTGGGGGTGTTTTGCACTTCACAGGGTGTATCTGACTGTGAGTCATGACATACACAGTGTGTCAGTGAGTGTGTTAATATTAATCTGTGTTCTCTGTCAGTGTGTTAATATTCCTGAGGACAGTGGGAATGTTTTACACTTCACCGGGTGTATCTGACTGCGGGTCATGATATACACAGTGTGTCAGTGATGGTGTTAATATTAATCTGTGTTCTCTGTCAGTGTGTTAATATTCCTGAGGACAGTGGGAATGTTTTACACTTCACAGGGTGTATCTGGCTGTGGGTCATGATATACACAGTGTGTCAGTGAGTGTGTTAATATTAATCTGTGTTCTCTGTCAGTGTGTTAATATTACTGAGGACAGTGGGGGTGTTTTACACTTCACAGGGTGTATCTGACTGTGGGTCATGATATACACAGTGTGTCAGTGAAAGTGTTAATATTAATCTGTGTTCTCTGTCAGTGTGTTAATATTCCTGAGGACAGTGGGGGTGTTTTACACTTTACAGGGTGTATCTGACTGTGGGTCATGATATACACAGTGTGTTAGTGAGTGTGTTAATATTAATCTGTGTTCTCTGTCAGTGTGTTAATATTACTGAGGACAGTGGGGGTGTTTTACACTGCACAGGGTTTATCTGACTGTGGGTCATGATATACACAATGTGTCAGTGAGTGTGTTAATATTAATCTGTGTTCTCTGTCAGTGTGTTAATATTCCTGAGGACAGTGGGAATGTTCTACACTTCACAGGGTGTATCTGGCTGTGGGTCATGATATACACAGTGTGTCAGTGAGTGTGTTAATATTAATCTGTGTTCTCTGTCATTGTGTTAATATTCCTGAGGACAGTGGGGGTGTTTTACACTTCACCGGGTGTATCTGACTGTGGGTCATGATGTACACAGTGTGTCAGTGAGTGTGTTAATATTAACCTGTGTTCTCTGTCAGTGTGTTAATATTCCTGAGGACAGTGGGGGTGTTTTACACTTCACAGGGTGTATCTGACTGTGGGTCATGATGAACACAGTGTGTCAGTGAGTGTGTTAATATTAATCTGTGTTCTCTGTCAGTGTGTTAATATTCCTGAGGACAGTGGGGTGTTTTACACTTCACAGGGTGTATCTGACTGTGGGTCATGATATACACAGTGTATCAGTGAGTGTGTTAATATTAATCTGTGTTCTCTGTCAGTGTGTTAATATTACTGAGGACAGTGGGGGTGTTTTACACTTCACAGGGTGTATCTGAATGTGGGTCATGATATACACAGTGTGTCAGTGAGTGTGTTATTATTAATCTGTGTTCTCTGTCAGTGTGTTAATATTCCTGAGGACAGTGGGGGTGTTTTACACTTCACAGGGTGTATCTGACTGTGGGTCATGATGTACACAGTGTGTCAGTGAGTGTGTTAATATTAATCTGTGTTCTCTGTCTGTGTGTTAATATTACTGAGGACAGTGGGGGTGTTTTGCACTTCACAGGGTGTATCTGACTGTGGGTCATGATATACACAGTGTGTCAGTGAGTGTGTTAATATTAATCTGTGTTCTCTGTCAGTGTGTTAATATTCCTGAGGACAGTGGGGGTGTTTTACACTTCACAGGGTGTATCTGACTGTGGGTCATGATGTACACAGTGTGTCAGTGAGTGTGTTAATATTAATCTGTGTTCTCTGTCAGTGTGTTAATATTCCTGAGGACAGTGGGGGTGTTTTACACTTCACAGGGTGTATCTGACTGTGGGTCATGATATACACAGTGTGTCAGTGAGTGTGTTAATATTAATCTGTGTTCTCTGTCAGTGTGTTAATATTACTGAGGACAGTGGGGGTGTTTTACACTTCACAGGGTGTATCTGACTGTGGGTCATGATATACACAGTGTGTCAGTGAGTGTGTTAATATTAATCTGTGTTCTCTGTCAGTGTGTTAATATTACTGAGGACAGTGGGGATGTTTTACACTTCACAGGGTTTATATGACTGTGGGTCATGATATACACAGTGTGTCAGTGAGTGTGTTAATATTAATCTGTGTTCTCTGTCAGGTGTTAATATTCCTGTAGACAGTGGGGGTGTTTTGCACTTCACAGGGTGTATCTGACTGTGAGTCATGACATACACAGTGTGTCAGTGAGTGTGTTAATATTAATCTGTGTTCTCTGTCAGTGTGTTAATATTCCTGAGGACAGTGGGAATGTTTTACACTTCACCGGGTGTATCTGACTGCGGGTCATGATATACACAGTGTGTCAGTGATGGTGTTAATATTAATCTGTGTTCTCTGTCAGTGTGTTAATATTCCTGAGGACAGTGGGAATGTTTTACACTTCACAGGGTGTATCTGGCTGTGGGTCATGATATACACAGTGTGTCAGTGAGTGTGTTAATATTAATCTGTGTTCTCTGTCAGTGTGTTAATATTACTGAGGACAGTGGGGGTGTTTTACACTTCACAGGGTGTATCTGACTGTGGGTCATGATATACACAGTGTGTCAGTGAAAGTGTTAATATTAATCTGTGTTCTCTGTCAGTGTGTTAATATTCCTGAGGACAGTGGGGGTGTTTTACACTTCACAGGGTGTATCTGACTGTGGGTCATGATATACACAGTGTGTTAGTGAGTGTGTTAATATTAATCTGTGTTCTCTGTCAGTGTGTTAATATTACTGAGGACAGTGGGGGTGTTTTACACTGCACAGGGTTTATCTGACTGTGGGTCATGATATACACAATGTGTCAGTGAGTGTGTTAATATTAATCTGTGTTCTCTGTCAGTGTGTTAATATTCCTGAGGACAGTGGGAATGTTCTACACTTCACAGGGTGTATCTGGCTGTGGGTCATGATATACACAGTGTGTCAGTGAGTGTGTTAATATTAATCTGTGTTCTCTGTCAGTGTGTTAATATTACTGAGGACAGTGGGGGTGTTTTACACTTCACAGGGTGTATCTGACTGTGGGTCATGATATACACAGTGTGTCAGTGAGTGTGTTAATATTAATCTGTGTTCTCTGTCAGTGTGTTAATATTCCTGAGGACAGTGGGGGTGTTTTACACTTCACAGGGTTTATCTGACTGTGGGTCATGATATACAGAGTGTGTCAGTGAGTGTGTTAATATTAATCTGTGTTCTCTGTCAGTGTGTTAATATTACTGAGGACAGTGGGGGTGTTTTACACTTCACAGGGTGTATCTGACTGTGGGTCATGATATACACAGTGTGTCAGTGAGTGTGTTAATATTAATCTGTGTTCTCTGTCAGTGTGTTAATATTACTGAGGACAGTGGGGATGTTTTACAATTCACAGGGTTTATATGACTGTGGGTCATGATATACACAGTGTGTCAGTGAGTGTGTTAATATTAATCTGTGTTCTCTGTCAGGTGTTAATATTCCTGTAGACAGTGGGGGTGTTTTGCACTTCAGAGGGTGTATCTGACTGTGGGTCATGATATACACAGTGTGTCAGTGAGTGTGTTAATATTAATCTGTGTTCTCTGTCAGGTGTTAATATTCCTGTAGACAGTGGGGGTGTTTTGCACTTCACAGGGTGTATCTGACTGCGGGTCATGATATACACAGTGTGTCAGTGATGGTGTTAATATTAATCTGTGTTCTCTGTCAGTGTGTTAATATTCCTGAGGACAGTGGGAATGTTTTACACTTCACAGGGTGTATCTGGCTGTGGGTCATGATATACACAGTGTGTCAGTGAGTGTGTTAATATTAATCTGTGTTCTCTGTCAGTGTGTTAATATTACTGAGGACAGTGGGGGTGTTTTACACTTCACAGGGTGTATCTGACTGTGGGTCATGATATACACAGTGTGTCAGTGAAAGTGTTAATATTAATCTGTGTTCTCTGTCAGTGTGTTAATATTCCTGAGGACAGTGGGGGTGTTTTACACTTCACAGGGTGTATCTGACTGTGGGTCATGATATACACAGTGTGTTAGTGAGTGTGTTAATATTAATCTGTGTTCTCTGTCAGTGTGTTAATATTCCTGAGGACAGTGGGGGTGTTTTACACTTCACAGGGTTTATCTGACTGTGGGTCATGATATACACAGTGTGTCAGTGAGTGTGTTAATATTAATCTGTGTTCTCTGTCAGGTGTTAATATTCCTGTAGACAGTGGGGGTGTTTTGCACTTCACAGGGTGTATCTGACTGTGAGTCATGACATACACAGTGTGTCAGTGAGTGTGTTAATATTAATCTGTGTTCTCTGTCAGTGTGTTAATATTCCTGAGGACAGTGGGAATGTTTTACACTTCACCGGGTGTATCTGACTGCGGGTCATGATATACACAGTGTGTCAGTGATGGTGTTAATATTAATCTGTGTTCTCTGTCAGTGTGTTTATATTCCTGAGGACAGTGGGAATGTTTTACACTTCACAGGGTGTATCTGGCTGTGGGTCATGATATACACAGTGTGTCAGTGAGTGTGTTAATATTAATCTGTGTTCTCTGTCAGTGTGTTAATATTACTGAGGACAGTGGGGGTGTTTTATACTTCACAGGGTGTATCTGACTGTGGGTCATGATATACACAGTGTGTCAGTGAAAGTGTTAATATTAATCTGTGTTCTCTGTCAGTGTGTTAATATTCCTGAGGACAGTGGGGGTGTTTTACACTTCACAGGGTGTATCTGACTGTGGGTCATGATATACACAGTGTGTTAGTGAGTGTGTTAATATTAATCTGTGTTCTCTGTCAGTGTGTTAATATTACTGAGGACAGTGGTGGTGTTTTACACTGCACAGGGTTTATCTGACTGTGGGTCATGATATACACAATGTGTCAGTGAGTGTGTTAATATTAATCTGTGTTCTCTGTCAGTGTGTTAATATTCCTGAGGACAGAGGGAATGTTCTACACTTCACAGGGTGTATCTGGCTGTGGGTCATGATATACACAGTGTGTCAGTGAGTGTGTTAATATTAATCTGTGTTCTCTGTCAGTGTGTTAATATTACTGAGGACAGTGGGGGTGTTTTACACTTCACAGGGTCTATCTGACTGTGGGTCATGATATACACAGTGTGTCAGTGAGTGTGTTAATATTAATCTGTGTTCTCTGTCAGTGTGTTAATATTCCTGAGGACAGTGGGGGTGTTTTACACTTCACAGGGTTTATCTGACTGTGGGTCATGATATACACAGTGTGTCAGTGAGTGTGTTAATATTAATCTGTGTTCTCTGTCAGTGTGTTAATATTACTGAGGACAGTGGGGGTATTTTACACTTCACAGGGTGTATCTGACTGTGGGTCATGATGTACACAGTGTGTCAGTGAAAGTGTTAATATTAATCTGTGTTCTCTGTCAGTGTGTTAATATTCCTGAGGACAGTGGGGGTGTTTTACACTTCACAGGGTGTATCTGACTGTGGGTCATGATATACACAGTGTGTTAGTGAGTGTGTTAATATTAATCTGTGTTCTCTGTCAGTGTGTTAATATTACTGAGGACAGTGGGTGTGTTTTACACTTCACAGGGTGTATCTGACTGTGGGTCATGATATACACAGTGTGTCAGTGAGTGTGTTAATATTAATCTGTGTTCTCTGTCAGTGTGTTAATATTCCTGAGGACAGTGGGGGTGTTTTACACTTCACAGGGTTTATCTGACTGTGGGTCATGATATACACAGTGTGTCAGTGAGTGTGTTAATATTAATCTGTGTTTTCTGTCAGTGTGTTAATATTACTGAGGACAGTGGGGGTGTTTTACACTTCACAGGGTGTATCTGACTGTGGGTCATGATATACACAGTGTGTCAGTGAGTGTGTTAATATTAATCTGTGTTCTCTGTCAGTGTGTTAATATTACTGAGGACAGTGGGGATGTTTTACACTTCACAGGGTGTATCTGACTGTGGGTCATGATGTACACAGTGTGTCAGTGAGTGTGTTAATATTAATCTGTGTTCTCTGTCAGTGTGTTAATATTACTGAGGACAGTGGGGGTGTTTTACACTTCACAGGGTGTATCTGACTGTGGGTCATGATATACACAGTGTGTCAGTGAGTGTGTTAATATTAATCTGTGTTCTCTGTCAGTGTGTTAATATTCCTGAGGACAGTGGGGGTGTTTTACACTTCACAGGGTGTATCTGACTGTGGGTCATGATGTACACAGTGTGTCAGTGAGTGTGTTAATATTAATCTGTGTTCTCTGTCAGTGTGTTAATATTCCTGAGGACAGTGGGGGTGTTTTACACTTCACAGGGTGTATCTGACTGTGGGTCATGATATACACAGTGTGTCAGTGAGTGTGTTAATATTAATCTGTGTTCTCTGTCAGTGTGTTAATATTACTGAGGACAGTGGGGGTGTTTTACACTTCACAGGGTGTATCTGACTGTGGGTCATGATATACACAGTGTGTCAGTGAGTGTGTTAACATTAATCTGTGTTCTCTGTCAGTGTGTTAATATTACTGAGGACAGTGGGGATGTTTTACACTTCACAGGGTTTATATGACTGTGGGTCATGATATACACAGTGTGTCAGTGAGTGTGTTAATATTAATCTGTGTTCTCTGTCAGGTGTTAATATTCCTGTAGACATTGGGGGTGTTTTGCACTTCACAGGGTGCATCTGACTGTGAGTCATGACATACACAGTGTGTCAGTGAGTGTGTTAATATTAATCTGTGTTCTCTGTCAGTGTGTTAATATTCCTGAGGACAGTGGGAATGTTTTACACTTCACCGGGTGTATCTGACTGCGGGTCATGATATACACAGTGTGTCAGTGATGGTGTTAATATTAATCTGTGTTCTCTGTCAGTGTGTTAATATTCCTGAGGACAGTGGGAATGTTTTACACTTCACAGGGTGTATCTGGCTGTGGGTCATGATCTCCACAGTGTGTCAGTGAGTGTGTTAATATTAATCTGTGTTCTCTGTCAGTGTGTTAATATTCCTGAGGACAGTGGTGATGTTTTACACTTCACAGGGTGTATCTGGCTTTGGGTCATGATGTACACAGTGTGTCAGTGAGTGTGTTAATATTAATCTGTGTTCTCTGTCAGTGTGTTAATATTCCTGAGGACAGTGGTGATGTTTTACACTTCACAGGGTGTATCTGGCTGTGGGTCATGATGTACACAGTGTGTCAGTGAGAGTGTTAATATTAATCTGTGTTCTCTGTCAGTGTGTTAATATTACTGAGGACAGTGGGGGTGTTTTACACTTCACAGGGTGTATCTGGCTGTGGGTCATGATATACACAGTGTGTCAGTGAGTGTGTTAATATTAATCTGTGTTCTCTGTCAGTGTGTTAATATTACTGAGGACAGTGGGGTTGTTTTACACTTCACAGGGTGGATCTGACTGTGGGTCATGATATACACAGTGTGTTAGTGAGTGTGTTAATATTAATCTGTGTTCTCTGTCAGTGTGTTAATATTACTGAGGACAGTGGGGGTGTTTTACACTGCACAGGGTTTATCTGACTGTGGGTCATGATATACACAATGTGTCAGTGAGTGTGTTAATATTAATCTGTGTTCTCTGTCAGTGTGTTAATATTACTGAGGACAGTGGGAATGTTTTACACTTCACAGGGTGTATCTGACTGTGGGTCATGATATACACAGTGTGTCAGTGAGTGTGTTAATATTAATCTGTGTTCTCTGTCAGTGTGTTAATATTACTGAGGACAGTGGGGATGTTTTACACTTCACAGGGTGTATCTGACTGTGGGTCATGATATACACAGTGTGTCAGTGAGTGTGTTAATATTAATCTGTGTTCTCTGTCAGGTGTTAATATTCCTGCAGACAGTGGGGGTGTTTTGCACTTCACAGGGTGTATCTGACTGTGAGTCATGACATACACAGTGTGTCAGTGAGTGTGTTAATATTAATCTGTGTTCTCTGTCAGTGTGTTAATATCCCTGAGGACAGTGGGAATGTTTTACACTTCACACGGTGTATCTGACTGCGGGTCATGATATACACAGTGTGTCAGTGATGGTGTTAATATTAATCTGTGTTCTCTGTCAGTGTGTTAATATTCCTGAGGACAGTGGGAATGTTCTACACTTCACAGGGTGTATCTGGCTGTGGGTCATGATATACACAGTGTGTCAGTGAGTGTGTTAATATTAATCTGTGTTCTCTGTCAGTGTGTTAATATTACTGAGGACAGTGGGGTTTTTTTACACTTCACAGGGTGTATCTGACTGTGGGTCATGATATACACAGTGTGTCAGTGAAAGTGTTAATATTAATCTGTGTTCTCTGTCAGTGTGTTAATATTCCTGAGGACAGTGGGGGTGTTTTACACTTCACAAGCTGTATCTGACTGTGGGTCATGATATACACAGTGTGTTAGTGAGTGTGTTAATATTAATCTGTGTTCTCTGTCAGTGTGTTAATATTACTGAGGACAGTGGGGGTGTTTTACACTGCACAGGGTTTATCTGACTGTGGGTCATGATATACACAGTGTGTCAGTGAGTGTGTTAATAATAATCTGTGTTCTCTGTCAGTGTGTTAATATTACTGAGGACAGTGGGAATGTTTTACACTTCACAGGGTGTATCTGACTGTGGGTCATGATATACACAGTGTGTCAGTGAGTGTGTTAATATTAATCTGTGTTCTCTGTCAGTGTGTTAATATTCCTGAGGACAGTGGGGGTGTTTTACACTTCACAGGGTGTATCTGACTGTGGGTCATGATATACACAGTGTGTCAGTGAGTGTGTTAATATTAATCTGTGTTCTCTGTCAGTGTGTTAATATTCCTGAGGACAGTGGGGGTGTTTTACACTTCACAGGGTGTATCTGACTCTGGGTCATGATGTACACAGTGTGTCAGTGAGTGTGTTAATATTAATCTGTGTTCTCTGTCAGTGTGTTAATATTGCTGAGGACAGCGGGGGTGTTTTACACTTCACAGGGTGTATCTGACTGTGGGTCATGATATACACAGTGTGTCAGTGAGTGTGTTAATAATAATCTGTGTTCTCTGTCAGTGTGTTAATATTACTGAGGACAGTGGGGGTGTTTTACACTTCACAGGGTGTATCTGACTGTGGGTCATGATATACACAGTGTGTCAGTGAGTGTGTTAATATTAATCTGTGTTCTCTGTCAGTGTGTTAATATTCCTGAGGACAGTGGGGGTGTTTTACACTTCACAGGGTGTATCTGACTCTGGGTCATGATGTACACAGTGTGTCAGTGAGTGTTTTAATATTAATCTGTGTTCTCTGTCAGTGTGTTAATATTGCTGAGGACAGCGGGGGTGTTTTACACTTCACAGGGTGTATCTGACTGTGGGTCATGATATACACAGTGTGTCAGTGAGTGTGTTAATAATAATCTGTGTTCTCTGTCAGTGTGTTAATATTACTGAGGACAGTGGGGGTGTTTTACACTTCACAGGGTGTATCTGACCCTGGGTCATGATGTACACAGTGTGTCAATGAGTGTGTTAATATTAATCAGTGTTCTCTGTCAGTGTGTTAATATTCCTGAGGACAGTGGAGGTGTTTTACACTTCACAGGGTGTATCTGACTCTGGGTCATGATATACACAGTGTGTCAGTGAGTGTGTTAATATTAATCTGTGTTCTCTGTCAATGTGTTAATATTCCTGAGGACAGTGGGGGTGTTTTACACTTCACAGGGTGTATCTGACTGTGGGTCATGATATACACAGTGTGTCAGTGAGTGTGTTAATATTAATCTGTGTTCTCTGTCAGTGTGTTAATATTCCTGAGGACAGTGGGGCTGTTTTACACTTCACAGGGTGTATCTGACTGTGGGTCATGATATACACAGTGTGTCAGTGAGTGTGTTAATATTAATCTGTCTTCTCTGTCAGGTGTTAATATTACTGAGGACAGTGGGGATGTTTTACACTTCACAGGGTGTATCTGACTGTGGGTCATGATGTACACAGTGTGTCAGTGAGTGTGTTATTATTAATCTGTGTACTCTGTCAGTGTGTTAATATTGCTGAGGACAGCGGGGGTGTTTTACACTTCACAGGGTTTATCTGACTGTGGGTCATGATATACACAGTGTGTCAGTGAGTGTGTTAATATTAATCTGTGTACTCTGTCAGTGTGTTAATATTGCTCAGGACAGCGGGGGTGTTTTACACTTCACAGGGTGTATCTGACTCTGGGTCATGATATACACAGTGTGTCAGTGAGTGTGTTAACATTAATCTGTGTTCTCTGTCAGTGTGTTAATATTCCTGAGGACAGTGGGAATGTTTTACACTTCACAGGGTGTATCTGACTGTGGGTCATGATATACACAGTGTGTCAGTGAGTGTGTTAATATTAATCTGTGTTCTCTGTCAGTGTGTTAATATTCCTGAGGACAGTGGGGGTGTTTTACACTTCACAGGGTGTATCTGACTGTGGGTCATGATGTACACAGTGTGTCAGTGAGTGTGTTATTATTAATCTGTGTACTCTGTCAGTGTGTTAATATTGCTGAGGACAGCGGGGGTGTTTTACACTTCACAGGGTTTATCTGACTGTGGGTCATGATATACACAGTGTGTCAGTGAGTGTGTTAATATTAATCTGTGTACTCTGTCAGTGTGTTAATATTGCTGAGGACAGCGGGGGTGTTTTACACTTCACAGGGTGTATCTGACTCTGGGTCATGATATACACAGTGTGTCAGTGAGTGTGTTAACATTAATCTGTGTTCTCTGTCAGTGTGTTAATATTCCTGAGGACAGTGGGAATGTTTTACACTTCACAGGGTGTATCTGACTGTGGGTCATGATATACACAGTGTGTCAGTGAGTGTGTTAATATTAATCTGTGTTCTCTGTCAGTGTGTTAATATTCCTGAGGACAGTGGGGGTGTTTTACACTTCACAGGGTGTATCTGACTGTGGGTCATTATATACACAGTGTGTCAGTGAGTGTGTTAATATTAATCTGTGTTCTCTGTCAGTGTGTTAATATTCCTGAGGACAGTGGGAATGTTTTACACTTCACAGGGTGTATCTGACTGTGGGTCATGATATACACAGTGTGTCAGTGAGTGTGTTAATATTAATCTGTGTTCTCTGTCAGTGTGTTAATATTCCTGAGGACAGTGGGGGTGTTTTACACTTCACAGGGTGTATCTGACTCTGGGTCATGACGTACACAGTGTGTCAGTGAGTGTTTTAATATTAATCTGTGTTCTCTGTCAGTGTGTTAATATTGCTGAGGACAGCGGGGGTGTTTCACACTTCACAGGGTGTATCTGACTGTGGGTCATGATGTACACAGTGTGTCAATGAGTGTGTTAATATTAATCAGTGTTCTCTGTCAGTGTGTTAATATTCCTGAGGACAGTGGAGGTGTTTTACACTTCACAGGGTGTATCTGACTCTGGGTCATGATATACACAGTGTGTCAGTGAGTGTGTTAATATTAATCTGTGTTCTCTGTCAATGTGTTAATATTCCTGAGGACAGTGGGGGTGTTTTACACTTCACAGGGTGTATCTGACTGTGGGTCATGATATACACAGTGTGTCAGTGAGTGTGTTAATATTAATCTGTGTTCTCTGTCAGTGTGTTAATATTCCTGAGGACAGTGGGGCTGTTTTACACTTCACAGGGTGTATCTGACTGTGGGTCATGATATACACAGTGTGTCAGTGAGTGTGTTAATATTAATCTGTCTTCTCTGTCAGGTGTTAATATTACTGAGGACAGTGGGGATGTTTTACACTTCACAGGGTGTATCTGACTGTGGGTCATGATGTACACAGTGTGTCAGTGAGTGTGTTATTATTAATCTGTGTACTCTGTCAGTGTGTTAATATTGCTGAGGACAGCGGGGGTGTTTTACACTTCACAGGGTTTATCTGACTGTGGGTCATGATATACACAGTGTGTCAGTGAGTGTGTTAATATTAATCTGTGTACTCTGTCAGTGTGTTAATATTGCTCAGGACAGCGGGGGTGTTTTACACTTCACAGGGTGTATCTGACTCTGGGTCATGATATACACAGTGTGTCAGTGAGTGTGTTAACATTAATCTGTGTTCTCTGTCAGTGTGTTAATATTCCTGAGGACAGTGGGAATGTTTTACACTTCACAGGGTGTATCTGACTGTGGGTCATGATATACACAGTGTGTCAGTGAGTGTGTTAATATTAATCTGTGTTCTCTGTCAGTGTGTTAATATTCCTGAGGACAGTGGGGGTGTTTTACACTTCACAGGGTGTATCTGACTGTGGGTCATGATGTACACAGTGTGTCAGTGAGTGTGTTATTATTAATCTGTGTACTCTGTCAGTGTGTTAATATTGCTGAGGACAGCGGGGGTGTTTTACACTTCACAGGGTTTATCTGACTGTGGGTCATGATATACACAGTGTGTCAGTGAGTGTGTTAATATTAATCTGTGTACTCTGTCAGTGTGTTAATATTGCTGAGGACAGCGGGGGTGTTTTACACTTCACAGGGTGTATCTGACTCTGGGTCATGATATACACAGTGTGTCAGTGAGTGTGTTAACATTAATCTGTGTTCTCTGTCAGTGTGTTAATATTCCTGAGGACAGTGGGAATGTTTTACACTTCACAGGGTGTATCTGACTGTGGGTCATGATATACACAGTGTGTCAGTGAGTGTGTTAATATTAATCTGTGTTCTCTGTCAGTGTGTTAATATTCCTGAGGACAGTGGGGGTGTTTTACACTTCACAGGGTGTATCTGACTGTGGGTCATTATATACACAGTGTGTCAGTGAGTGTGTTAATATTAATCTGTGTTCTCTGTCATTGTGTTAATATTCCTGAGGACAGTGGGAATGTTTTACACTTCACAGGGTGTATCTGACTGTGGGTCATGATATACACAGTGTGTCAGTGAGTGTGTTAATATTAATCTGTGTTCTCTGTCAGTGTGTTAATATTCCTGAGGACAGTGGGGGTGTTTTACACTTCACAGGGTGTATCTGACTGTGGGTCATGATATACACAGTGTGTCAGTGAGTGTGTTAATATTAATCTGTGTTCTCTGTCAGTGTGTTAATATTCCTGAGGACAGTGGGGGTGTTTTACACTTCACAGGGTGTATCTGTCTCTGGGTCATGATATACACAGTGTGTCAGTGAGTGTGTTAATATTAATCTGTGTTCTCTGTCAGTGTGTTAATATTCCTGAGGACAGTGGGGGTGTTTTACACTTCACAGGGTTTATCTGACTGTGGGTCATGATGTACACAGTGTGTCAGTGAGTATGTTAATATTAATCTGTGTTCTCTGTCAGTGTGTTAATATTACTGAGGACAGTGGGGATGTTTTACACTTCACAGGGTGTATCTGACTGTGAGTCATGATATACACAGTGTGTCAGTGAGTGTGTTAATATTAATCTGTGTTTTCTTTCAGTGTGTTAATATTCCTGAGGACAGTGGGGGTGTTTTACACTTCACAGGGTGTATCTGACTGTGGGTCATGATATACACAGTGTGTCAGTGAGTGTGTTAATATTAATCTGTGTTCTCTGTCAGTGTGTTAATATTACTGAGGACAGTGGGAGTGTTTTACACTTCACAGGGTGTATCTGACTGTGGGTCATGATATACACAGTGTTTCAGTGAGTGTGTTAATATTAATCTGTGTTCTCTGTCAGTGTGTTAATATTCCTGAGGACAGTGGGGGTGTTTTACACTTCACAGGGTGTATCTAACTGTGGGTCATGATGTACACAGTGTGTCAGTGAGTGTGTTAATATTAATCTGTGTTCTCTGTCAGTGTGTTAATATTCCTGAGGACAGTGGGGGTGTTTTACACTTCACAGGGTGTATCTGACAGTGGGTCATGATATACACAGTGTGTCAGTGAGTGTGTTAATATTAATCTGTGTTCTCTGTCAGTGTGTTAATATTCCTGAGGACAGTGGGCGTGTTTTACACTTCACAGGGTGTATCTGAATCTGGGTCATGATATACACAGTGTGTCAGTGAGTGTGTTAATATTAATCTGTGTTCTCTGTCAGTGTGTTAATATTCCTGAGGACAGTGGGGGTGTTTTACACTTCACAGGGTGTATCTGAATGTGGGTCATGATATACACAGTGTGTCAGTGAGTGTGTTAATATTAATCTGTGTTCTCTGTCAGTGTGTTAATATTCCTGAGGACAGTGGGGGTGTTTTACACTTCACAGGGTTTATCTGACAGTGGGTCATGATGTACACAGTGTGTCAGTGTGTGTGTTAATATTAATCTGTGTTCTCTGTCAGTGTGTTAATATTACTGAGGACAGTGGGGATGTTTTACACTTCACAGGGTGTATCTGACTGTGAGTCATTATATACACAGTGTGTCAGTGAGTGTGTTAATATTAATCTGTGTTCTCTGTCAGTGTGTTAATATTACTGAGGACAGTGGGGGTGTTTTACACTTCACAGGGTGTATCTGACTGTGGGTCATGATGTACACAGTGTGTCAGTGAGTGTGTTAATATTAATCTGTGTTCTCTGTCAGTGTGTTAATATTCCTGAGGACAGTGGGGGTGTTTTACACTTCACATGGTGTATCTGACTTTGGGTCATGAAATACACAGTGTGTCAGTGAGTGTGTTAATATTAATCTGTGTTCTCTGTCAGTGTGTTAATATTCCTGAGGACAGCGGGGGTGTTTTACACTTCACAGGGTTTATCTGACTGTGGATCATGATATACACAGTGTGTCAGTGAGTGTGTTAATATTAATCTGTGTACTCTGTCAGTGTGTTAATATTGCTGAGGACAGCGGGGGTGTTTTACACTTCACAGGGTGTATCTGACTGTGAGTCATGATATACACAGTGTGTCAGTGAGTGTGTTAATATTAATCTGTGTTCTCTGTCAGTGTGTTAATATTACTGAGGAAAGTCGGGGTGTTTTACACTTCACAGGGTGTAATTGACTGTGGGTCATGATATACACAGTGTGTCAGTGAGTGTGTTAATATTAATCTGTGTTCTCTGTCAGTGTGTTATTATTACTGAGGACAGTGGGGGTGTTTTACACTTCACAGGGTGTATCTGACTGTGGGTCATGATATACACAGTGTGTCAGTGAGTGTGTTAATATTAATCTGTGTTCTCTGTCAGTGTGTTAATATTCCTGAGGACAGTGGGGGTGTTTTACACTTCACAGGGTTTATCTGAAAGTGGGTCATGATATACACAGTGTGTCAGTGAGTGTGTTAATATTAATCTGTGTTCTCTGTCAGTGTGTTAATATTCCTGAGGACAGTGGGGGTGTTTTACACTTCAGAGGGTGTATCTGACTCTGGGTCATGATATACACAGTGTGTCAGTGAGTGTGTTAATATTAATCTGTGTTCTCTGTCAGTGTGTTAATATTCCTGAGGACAGTGGGGGTGTTTTACACTTCACAGGGTGTATCTGACTGTGGGTCATGATATACACAGTGTGTCAGTGAGTGTGTTAATATTAATCTGTGTTCTCTGTCAGTGTGTTAATATTCCTGAGGACAGTGGGGGTGTTTTACACTTCACAGGGTTTATCTGACTGTGGGTCATGATGTACACAGTGTGTCAGTGAGTGTGTTAATATTAATCTGTGTTCTCTGTCAGTGTGTTAATATTACTGAGGACAGTGGGGATGTTTTACACTTCACAGGGTTTATCTGACTGTGGGTCATGATGTACACAGTGTGTCAGTGAGTGTGTTAATATTAATCTGTGTTCTCTGTCAGTGTGTTAATATTCCTGAGGACAGTGGGGGTATTTTACACTTCACAGGGTTTATCTGACTGTGGGTCATGATGTACACAGTGTGTCAGTGAGTGTGTTAATATTAATCTGTGTTCTCTGTCAGTGTGTTAATATTACTGAGGACAGTGGGGATGTTTTACACTTCACAGGGTGTATCTGACTGTGAGTCATGATATACACAGTGTGTCAGTGAGTGTGTTAATATTAATCTGTGTTCTCTGTCAGTGTGTTAATATTACTGAGGAAAGTCGGGGTATTTTACACTTCACAGGGTGTAATTGACTGTGGGTCATGATATACACAGTGTGTCAGTGAGTGTGTTAATATTAATCTGTGTTCTCTGTCAGTGTGTTATTATTACTGAGGACAGTGGGGGTGTTTTACACTTCACAGGGTGTATCTGACTGTGGGTCATGTTATACACAGTGTGTCAGTGAGTGTGTTAATATTAATCTGTGTTCTCTGTCAGTGTGTTAATATTCCTGAGGACAGTGGGGGTGTTTTACACTTCACAGGGTATATCTGACTGTGGGTCATGATATACACAGTGTGTCAGTGACTGTGTGAACATTAATCTGTGTTCTCTGTCAGTGTGTTAATATTCCTGAGGACAGTGGGAATGTTTTACACTTCACAGGGTGTATCTGACTGTGGGTCATGATATACACAGTGTGTCAGTGAGTGTGTTAATATTAATCTGTGTTCTCTGTCAGTGTGTTAATATTCCTGAGGACAGTGGGGGTGTTTTACACTTCACAGGGTTTATCTGAAAGTGGGTCATGATATACACAGTGTGTCAGTGAGTGTGTTAATATTAATCTGTGTTCTCTGTCAGTGTGTTAATATTCCTGAGGACAGTGGGGGTGTTTTACACTTCAGAGGGTGTATCTGACTCTGGGTCATTATATACACAGTGTGTCAGTGAGTGTGTTAATATTAATCTGTGTTCTCTGTCAGTGTGTTAATATTCCTGAGGACAGTGGGGGTGTTTTACACTTCACAGGGTGTATCTGACAGTGGGTCATGATATACACAGTGTGTCAGTGAGTGTGTTAATATTAATCTGTGTTCTCTGTCAGTGTGTTAATATTCCTGAGGACAGTGGGCGTGTTTTACACTTCACAGGGTGTATCTGACTCTGGGTCATGATATACACAGTGTGTCAGTGAGTGTGTTAATATTAATCTGTGTTCTCTGTCAGTGTGTTAATATTCCTGAGGACAGTGGGGGTATTTTACACTTCACAGGGTGTATCTGAATGTGGGTCATGATATACACAGTGTGTCAGTGAGTGTGTTAATATTAATCTGTGTTCTCTGTCAGTGTGTTAATATTCCTGAGGACAGTGGGGGTGTTTTACACTTCACAGGGTTTATCTGACTGTGGGTCATGATGTACACAGTGTGTCAGTGTGTGTGTTAATATTAATCTGTTTTCTCTGTCAGTGTGTTAATATTACTGAGGACAGTGGGGATGTTTTACACTTCACAGGGTGTATCTGACTGTGAGTCATTATATACACAGTGTGTCAGTGAGTGTGTTAATATTAATCTGTGTTCTCTGTCAGTGTGTTAATATTACTGAGGACAGTGGGGGTGTTTTACACTTCACAGGGTGTATTTGACTGTGGGTCATGATGTACACAGTGTGTCAGTGAGTGTGTTAATATTAATCTGTGTTCTCTGTCAGTGTGTTAATATTCCTGAGGACAGTGGGGGTGTTTTACACTTCACATGGTGTATCTGACTTTCGGTCATGATATACACAGTGTGTCAGTGAGTGTGTTAATATTAATCTGTGTACTCTGTCAGTGTGTTAATATTCCTGAGGACAGCGGGGGTGTTTTACACTTCACAGGGTGTATCTGACTGTGAGTCATGATATACACAGTGTGTCAGTGAGTGTGTTAATATTAATCTGTGTTCTCTGTCAGTGTGTTAATATTACTGAGGAAAGTCGGGGTGTTTTACACTTCACAGGGTGTAATTGACTGTGGGTCATGATATACACAGTGTGTCAGTGAGTGTGTTAATATTAATCTGTGTTCTCTGTCAGTGTGTTATTATTACTGAGGACAGTGGGGGTGTTTTACACTTCACAGGGTGTATCTGACTGTGGGTCATGATATACACAGTGTGTCAGTGAGTGTGTTAATATTAATCTGTGTTCTCTGTCAGTGTGTTAATATTCCTGAGGACAGTGGGGGTGTTTTACACTTCACAGGGTTTATCTGAAAGTGGGTCATGATATACACAGTGTGTCAGTGAGTGTGTTAATATTAATCTGTGTTCTCTGTCAGTGTGTTAATATTCCTGAGGACAGTGGGGGTGTTTTACACTTCAGAGGGTGTATCTGACTCTGGGTCATGATATACACAGTGTGTCAGTGAGTGTGTCAATATTAATCTGTGTTCTCTGTCAGTGTGTTAATATTCCTGAGGACAGTGGGGGTGTTTTACACTTCACAGGGTGTATCTGACTGTGGGTCATGATATACACAGTGTGTCAGTGAGTGTGTTAATATTAATCTGTGTTCTCTGTCAGTGTGTTAATATTCCTGAGGACAGTGGGGGTGTTTTACACTTCACAGGGTTTATCTGACTGTGGGTCATGATGTACACAGTGTGTCAGTGAGTGTGTTAATATTAATCTGTGTTCTCTGTCAGTGTGTTAATATTACTGAGGACAGTGGGGATGTTTTACACTTCACAGGGTTTATCTGACTGTGGGTCATGATGTACACAGTGTGTCAGTGAGTGTGTTAATATTAATCTGTGTTCTCTGTCAGTGTGTTAATATTCCTGAGGACAGTGGGGGTATTTTACACTTCACAGGGTTTATCTGACTGTGGGTCATGATGTACACAGTGTGTCAGTGAGTGTGTTAATATTAATCTGTGTTCTCTGTCAGTGTGTTAATATTACTGAGGACAGTGGGGATGTTTTACACTTCACAGGGTGTATCTGACTGTGAGTCATGATATACACAGTGTGTCAGTGAGTGTGTTAATATTAATCTGTGTTCTCTGTCAGTGTGTTAATATTACTGAGGAAAGTCGGGGTGTTTTACACTTCACAGGGTGTAATTGACTGTGGGTCATGATATACACAGTGTGTCAGTGAGTGTGTTAATATTAATCTGTGTTCTCTGTCAGTGTGTTATTATTACTGAGGACAGTGGGGGTGTTTTACACTTCACAGGGTGTATCTGACTGTGGGTCATGATATACACAGTGTGTCAGTGAGTGTGTTAATATTAATCTGTGTTCTCTGTCAGTGTGTTAATATTCCTGAGGACAGTGGGGGTGTTTTACACTTCACAGGGTATATCTGACTGTGGGTCATGATATACACAGTGTGTCAGTGACTGTGTGAACATTAATCTGTGTTCTCTGTCAGTGTGTTAATATTCCTGAGGACAGTGGGAATGTTTTACACTTCACAGGGTGTATCTGACTGTGGGTCATGATATACACAGTGTGTCAGTGAGTGTGTTAATATTAATCTGTGTTCTCTGTCAGTGTGTTAATATTCCTGAGGACAGTGGGGGTGTTTTACACTTCACAGGGTTTATCTGAAAGTGGGTCATGATATACACAGTGTGTCAGTGAGTGTGTTAATATTAATCTGTGTTCTCTGTCAGTGTGTTAATATTCCTGAGGACAGTGGGGGTGTTTTACACTTCAGAGGGTGTATCTGACTCTGGGTCATTATATACACAGTGTGTCAGTGAGTGTGTTAATATTAATCTGTGTTCTCTGTCAGTGTGTTAATATTCCTGAGGACAGTGGGGGTGTTTTACACTTCACAGGGTGTATCTGACTGTGGGTCATGATATACACAGTGTGTCAGTGAGTGTGTTAATATTAATCTGTGTTCTCTGTCAGTGTGTTAATATTCCTGAGGACAGTGGGGGTGTTTTACACTTCACAGGGTTTATCTGACTGTGGGTCATGATGTACACAGTGTGTCAGTGAGTGTGTTAATATTAATCTGTGTTCTCTGTCAGTGTGTTAATATTACTGAGGACAGTGGGGATGTTTTACACTTCAAAGGGTTTATCTGACTGTGGGTCATGATGTACACAGTGTGTCAGTGAGTGTGTTAATATTAATCTGTGTTCTCTGTCAGTGTGTTAATATTCCTGAGGACAGTGGGGGTATTTTACACTTCACAGGGTTTATCTGACTGTGGGTCATGATGTACACAGTGTGTCAGTGAGTGTGTTAATATTAATCTGTGTTCTCTGTCAGTGTGTTAATATTACTGAGGACAGTGGGGATGTTTTACACTTCACAGGGTGTATCTGACTGTGAGTCATGATATACACAGTGTGTCAGTGAGTGTGTTAATATTAATCTGTGTTCTCTGTCAGTGTGTTAATATTACTGAGGACAGTGGGGGTGTTTTACACTTCACAGGGTGTATCTGACTGTGGGTCATGATGTACACAGTGTGTCAGTGAGTGTGTTAATATTAATCTGTGTTCTCTGTCAGTGTGTTAATATTCCTGAGGACAGTGGGGGTGTTTTACACTTCACAGGGTGTATCTGACTGTGGGTCATGATATACACAGTGTGTCAGTGAGTGTGTTAATATTAATCTGTGTTCTCTGTCAGTGTGTTAATATTCCTGAGGACAGTGGGGGTGTTTTACACTTCACAGGGTTTATCTGACTGTGGGTCATGATATACACAGTGTGTCAGTGAGTGTGTTAATATTAATCGGTGTTCTCTGTCAGTGTGTTAATATTCCTGAGGACAGTGGGGGTGTTTTACACTTCACAGGGTGTATATGATTGTGGGTCATGATATACACAGTGTGTCAGTGAGAGTGTTAATATTAATATGTGTTCTCTGTCAGTGTGTTAATATTCCTGAGGATAGTGGGGATGTTTTACACTTCACAGGGTGTATCTGACTCTGTGTCATGATATACACAGTGTGTCAGTGAGTGTGTTAATATTAATCTGTGTTCTCTGTCAGTGTGTTAATATTCCTGAGGACAGTGGGGATGTTTTACACTTCACAGGGTGTATCTAACTGTGGGTCATGATATACACAGTGTGTCAGTGAGTGTGTTAATATTAATCTGTGTTCTCTGTCAGTGTGTTATTATTACTGAGGACAGTGGGGATGTTTTACACTTCACAGGGTTTATCTGACTGTGGGTCATGAAGTACACAGTGTGTCAGTGAGTGTGTTAATATTAATCTGTGTTCTCTGTCAGTGTGTTAATATTCCTGAGGACAGTGGGGGTATTTTACACTTCACAGGGTTTATCTGACTGTGGGTCATGATGTACACAGTGTGTCAGTGAGTGTGTTAATATTAATCTGTGTTCTCTGTCAGTGTGTTAATATTACTGAGGACAGTGGGGATGTTTTACACTTCACAGGGTGATTCTGACTGTGAGTCATGATATACACAGTGTGTCAGTGAGTGTGTTAATATTAATCTGTGTTCTCTGTCAGTGTGTTAATATTACTGAGGACAGTGGGGGTGTTTTACACTTCACAGGGTGTATCTGACTGTGGGTCATGATGTACACAGTGTGTCAGTGAGTGTGTTAATATTAATCTGTGTTCTCTGTCAGTGTGTTAATATTCCTGAGGACAGTGGGGGTGTTTTACACTTCACAGGGTGTATCTGACTGTGGGTCATGATATACACAGTGTGTCAGTGAGTGTGTTAATATTAATCTGTGTTCTCTGTCAGTGTGTTAATATTCCTGAGGACAGTGGGGGTGTTTTACACTTCACAGGGTTTATCTGACTGTGGGTCATGATATACACAGTGTGTCAGTGAGTGTGTTAATATTAATCTGTGTTCTCTGTCAGTGTGTTAATATTCCTGAGGACAGTGGGGGTGTTTTACACTTCACAGGGTGTATATGATTGTGGGTCATGATATACACAGTGTGTCAGTGAGAGTGTTAATATTAATATGTGTTCTCTGTCAGTGTGTTAATATTCCTGAGGATAGTGGGGATGTTTTACACTTCACAGGGTGTATCTGACTCTGTGTCATGATATACACAGTGTGTCAGTGAGTGTGTTAATATTAATCTGTGTTCTCTCTCAGTGTGTTAATATTACTGAGGACAGTGGGGATGTTTTACACTTCACAGGGTGTATCTAACTGTGGGTCATGATATACACAGTGTGTCAGTGAGTGTGTTAATATTAATCTGTGTTCTCTGTCAGTGTGTTATTATTACTGAGGACAGTGGGGGTGTGTTACACTTCACAGGGTGTATCTGACTGTGGGTCATGATATACACAGTGTGTCAGTGAGTGTGTTAATATTAATCTGTGTTCTCTGTCAGTTTGTTAATATTCCTGAGGACAGTGGGGGTGTTTTACACTTCACAGGGTATATCTGACTGTGGGTCATGATATACACAGTGTGTCAGTGAGTGTGTTAACATTAATCTGTGTTCTCTGTCAGTGTGTTCATATTCCTGAGGACAGTGGGAATGTTTTACACTTCACAGGGTGTATCTGACTGTGGGTCATGATATACACAGTGTGTCAGTGAGTGTGTTAATATTAATCTGTGTTCTCTGTCAGTGTGTTAATATTCTTGAGGACAGTGGGGGTGTTTTACACTTCACAGGGTTTATCTGAAAGTGGGTCATGATATACACAGTGTGTCAGTGAGTGTGTTAATATTAATCTGTGTTCTCTGTCAGTGTGCTAATATTCCTGAGGACAGTGGGGGTGTTTTACACTTCACAGGGTGTATCTGACTCTGGGTCATGATATACACAGTGTGTCAGTGAGTGTGTTAATATTAATCTGTGTTCTCTGTCAGTGTGTTAATATTCCTGAGGACAGTGGGGGTGTTTTACACTTCACAGGGTGTATCTGACTGTGGGTCATGATATACACAGTGTGTCAGTGAGTGTGTTAATATTAATCTGTGTTCTCTGTCAGTGTGTTAATATTCCTGAGGACAGTGGGGGTGTTTTACACTTCACAGGGTTTATCTGACTGTGGGTCATGATGTACACAGTGTGTCAGTGAGTGTGTTAATATTAATCTGTGTTCTCTGTCAGTGTGTTAATATTACTGAGGACAGTGGGGATGTTTTACACTTCACAGGGTTTATCTGACTGTGGGTCATGATGTACACAGTGTGTCAGTGAGTGTGTTAATATTAATCTGTGTTCTCTGTCAGTGTGTTAATATTCCTGAGGACAGTGGGGGTATTTTACACTTCACAGGGTTTATCTGACTGTGGGTCATGATGTACACAGTGTGTCAGTGAGTGTGTTAATATTAATCTGTGTTCTCTGTCAGTGTGTTAATATTACTGAGGACAGTGGGGATGTTTTACACTTCACAGGGTGTATCTGACTGTGAGTCATGATATACACAGTGTGTCAGTGAGTGTGTTAATATTAATCTGTGTTCTCTGTCAGTGTGTTAATATTACTGAGGACAGTGGGGGTGTTTTACACTTCACAGGGTGTATCTGACTGTGGGTCATGATGTACACAGTGTGTCAGTGAGTGTGTTAATATTAATCTGTGTTCTCTGTCAGTGTGTTAATATTCCTGAGGACAGTGGGGGTGTTTTACACTTCACAGGGTGTATCTGACTGTGGGTCATGATATACACAGTGTGTCAGTGAGTGTGTTAATATTAATCTGTGTTCTCTGTCAGTGTGTTAATATTCCTGAGGACAGTGGGGGTGTTTTACACTTCACAGGGTTTATCTGACTGTGGGTCATGATATACACAGTGTGTCAGTGAGTGTGTTAATATTAATCGGTGTTCTCTGTCAGTGTGTTAATATTCCTGAGGACAGTGGGGGTGTTTTACACTTCACAGGGTGTATATGATTGTGGGTCATGATATACACAGTGTGTCAGTGAGAGTGTTAATATTAATATGTGTTCTCTGTCAGTGTGTTAATATTCCTGAGGATAGTGGGGATGTTTTACACTTCACAGGGTGTATCTGACTCTGTGTCATGATATACACAGTGTGTCAGTGAGTGTGTTAATATTAATCTGTGTTCTCTCTCAGTGTGTTAATATTACTGAGGACAGTGGGGATGTTTTACACTTCACAGGGTGTATCTAACTGTGGGTCATGATATACACAGTGTGTCAGTGAGTGTGTGAATATTAATCTGTGTTCTCTGTCAGTGTGTTAATATTACTGAGGACAGTGGGGATGTTTTACACTTCACAGGGTTTATCTGACTGTGGGTCATGATATACACAGTGTGTCAGTGAGTGTGTTAATATTAATCTGTGTTCTCTGTCAGTGTGTTAATATTACTGAGGACAGTGGGGGTGTTTTACACTTCACAGGGTGTATCTGACTGTGGGTCATGATGTACACAGTGTGTCAGTGAGTGTGTTAATATTAATCTGTGTTCTCTGTCAGTGTGTTAATATTCCTGAGGACAGTGGGGGTGCTTTACACTTCACAGGGTGTATCTGACTGTGGGTCATGATGTACACAGTGTGTCAGTGAGTGTGTTAATATTAATCGGTGTTCTCTGTCAGTGTGTTAATATTCCTGAGGACAGTGGGGATGTTTTACACTTCACAGGGTGTATCTGACTCTGTGTCATGATATACACAGTGTGTCAGTGAGTGTGTTAATATTAATCTGTGTTCTCTCTCAGTGTGTTAATATTACTGAGGACAGTGGGGGTGTTTTACACTTCACAGGGTGTATCTGACTGTGGGTCATGATGTACACAGTGTGTCAGTGAGTGTGTTAATATTAATCTGTGTTCTCTGTCAGTGTGTTAATATTGCTGAGGACAGCGGGGGTGTTTTACACTTCACAGGGTGTATCTGACTGTGGGTCATGATATACACAGTGTGTCAGTGAGTGTGTTAATAATAATCTGTGTTCTCTGTCAGTGTGTTAATATTACTGAGGACAGTGGGGGTGTTTTACACTTCACAGGGTGTATCTGACCCTGGGTCATGATGTACACAGTGTGTCAGTGAGTGTGTTAATATTAATCAGTGTTCTCTGTCAGTGTGTTAATATTCCTGAGGACAGTGGAGGTGTTTTACACTTCACAGGGTGTATCTGACTGTGGGTCATGATATACACAGTGTGTCAGTGAGTGTGTTAATATTAATCTGTGTTCTCTGTCAATGTGTTAATATTCCTGAGGACAGTGGGGGTGTTTTACACTTCACAGGGTGTATCTGACTGTGGGTCATGATATACACAGTGTGTCAGTGAGTGTGTTAATATTAATCTGTGTTCTCTGTCAGTGTGTTAATATTCCTGAGGACAGTGGGGCTGTTTTACACTTCACAGGGTGTATCTGACTGTGGGTCATGATATACACAGTTTGTCAGTGAGTGTGTTAATATTAATCTGTCTTCTCTGTCAGGTGTTAATATTACTGAGGACAGTGGGGATGTTTTACACTTCACAGGGTGTATCTGACTGTGGGTCATGATGTACACAGTGTGTCAGTGAGTGTGTTAATATTAATCTGTGTACTCTGTCAGTGTGTTGATATTGCTGAGGACAGCGGGGGTGTTTTACACTTCACAGGGTTTATCTGACTGTGGGTCATGATATACACAGTGTGTCAGTGAGTGTGTTAATATTAATCTGTGTACTCTGTCAGTGTGTTAATATTGCTGAGGACAGCGGGGGTGTTTTACACTTCACAGGGTGTATCTGACTCTGGGTCATGATATACACAGTGTGTCAGTGAGAGTGTTAATATTAATATGTGTTCTCTGTCAGTGTGTTAATATTCCTGAGGATAGTGGGGATGTTTTACACTTCACAGGGTGTATCTGACTCTGTGTCATGATATACACAGTGTGTCAGTGAGTGTGTTAATATTAATCTGTGTTCTCTCTCAGTGTGTTAATATTACTGAGGACAGTGGGGATGTTTTACACTTCACAGGGTGTATCTAACTGTGGGTCATGATATACACAGTGTGTCAGTGAGTGTGTTAATATTAATCTGTGTTCTCTGTCAGTGTGTTATTATTACTGAGGACAGTGGGGATGTTTTACACTTCACAGGGTTTATCTGACTGTGGGTCATGATGTACACAGTGTGTCAGTGAGTGTGTTAATATTAATCTGTGTTCTCTGTCAGTGTGTTAATATTCCTGAGGACAGTGGGGGTATTTTACACTTCACAGGGTTTATCTGACTGTGGGTCATGATGTACACAGTGTGTCAGTGAGTGTGTTAATATTAATCTGTGTTCTCTGTCAGTGTGTTAATATTACTGAGGACAGTGGGGATGTTTTACACTTCACAGGGTGTATCTGACTGTGAGTCATGATATACACAGTGTGTCAGTGAGTGTGTTAATATTAATCTGTGTTCTCTGTCAGTGTGTTAATATTACTGAGGACAGTGGGGGTGTTTTACACTTCACAGGGTTTATCTGACTGTGGGTCATGATATACACAGTGTGTCAGTGAGTGTGTTATTATTAATCGGTGTTCTCTGTCAGTGTGTTAATATTCCTGAGGACAGTGGGGATGTTTTACACTTCACAGGGTGTATCTGACTCTGTGTCATGATATACACAGTGTGTCAGTGAGTGTGTTAATATTAATCTGTGTTCTCTGTCAATGTGTTAATATTCCTGAGGACAGTGGGGGTGTTTTACACTTCACAGGGTGTATCTGACTGTGGGTCATGATGTACACAGTGTGTCAGTGAGTGTGTTAATATTAATCAGTGTTCTCTGTCAGTGTGTTAATATTCCTGAGGACAGTGGAGGTGTTTTACACTTCACAGGGTGTATCTGACTGTGGGTCATGATATACACAGTGAGTGTGTTAATATTAATCTGTGTTCTCTGTCAATGTGTTAATATTCCTGAGGACAGTGGGGGTGTTTTACACTTCACAGGGTGTATCTGACTGTGGGTCATGATATACACAGTGTGTCAGTGAGTGTGTTAATATTAATCTGTGTTCTCTGTCAGTGTGTTAATATTCCTGAGGACAGTGGGGCTGTTTTACACTTCACAGGGTGTATCTGACTGTGGGTCATGATATACACAGTGTGTCAGTGAGTGTGTTAATATTAATCTGTCTTCTCTGTCAGGTGTTAATATTACTGAGGACAGTGGGGATGTTTTACACTTCACAGGGTGTATCTGACTGTGGGTCATGATGTACACAGTGTGTCAGTGAGTGTGTTAATATTAATCTGTGTACTCTGTCAGTGTGTTGATATTGCTGAGGACAGCGGGGGTGTTTTACACTTCACAGGGTTTATCTGACTGTGGGTCATGATATACACAGTGTGTCAGTGAGTGTGTTAATATTAATCTGTGTACTCTGTCAGTGTGTTAATATTGCTGAGGACAGCGGGGGTGTTTTACACTTCACAGGGTGTATCTGACTCTGGGTCATGATATACACAGTGTGTCAGTGAGAGTGTTAATATTAATATGTGTTCTCTGTCAGTGTGTTAATATTCCTGAGGATAGTGGGGATGTTTTACACTTCACAGGGTGTATCTGACTCTGTGTCATGATATACACAGTGTGTCAGTGAGTGTGTTAATATTAATCTGTGTTCTCTCTCAGTGTGTTAATATTACTGAGGACAGTGGGGATGTTTTACACTTCACAGGGTGTATCTAACTGTGGGTCATGATATACACAGTGTGTCAGTGAGTGTGTTAATATTAATCTGTGTTCTCTGTCGGTGTGTTATTATTACTGAGGACAGTGGGGATGTTTTACACTTCACAGGGTTTATCTGACTGTGGGTCATGATGTACACAGTGTGTCAGTGAGTGTGTTAATATTAATCTGTGTTCTCTGTCAGTGTGTTAATATTCCTGAGGACAGTGGGGGTATTTTACACTTCACAGGGTTTATCTGACTGTGGGTCATGATGTACACAGTGTGTCAGTGAGTGTGTTAATATTAATCTGTGTTCTCTGTCAGTGTGTTAATATTACTGAGGACAGTGGGGATGTTTTACACTTCACAGGGTGTATCTGACTGTGAGTCATGATATACACAGTTTGTCAGTGAGTGTGTTAATATTAATCTGTGTTCTCTGTCAGTGTGTTAATATTACTGAGGACAGTGGGGGTGTTTTACACTTCACAGGGTTTATCTGACTGTGGGTCATGATATACACAGTGTGTCAGTGAGTGTGTTATTATTAATCGGTGTTCTCTGTCAGTGTGTTAATATTCCTGAGGACAGTGGGGATGTTTTACACTTCACAGGGTGTATCTGACTCTGTGTCATGATATACACAGTGTGTCAGTGAGTGTGTTAATATTAATCTGTGTTCTCTGTCAGTGTGTTAATATTCCTGAGGACAGTGGGGGTGCTTTACACTTCACAGGGTGTATCTGACTGTGGGTCATGATGTACACAGTGTGTCAGTGAGTGTGTTAATATTAATCGGTGTTCTCTGTCAGTGTGTTAATATTCCTGAGGACAGTGGGGATGTTTTACACTTCACAGGGTGTATCTGACTCTGTGTCATGATATACACAGTGTGTCAGTGAGTGTGTTAATATTAATCTGTGTTCTCTCTCAGTGTGTTAATATTACTGAGGACAGTGGGGGTGTTTTACACTTCACAGGGTGTATCTGACTGTGGGTCATGATGTACACAGTGTGTCAGTGAGTGTGTTAATATTAATCTGTGTTCTCTGTCAGTGTGTTAATATTGCTGAGGACAGCGGGGGTGTTTTACACTTCACAGGGTGTATCTGACTGTGGGTCATGATATACACAGTGTGTCAGTGAGTGTGTTAATAATAATCTGTGTTCTCTGTCAGTGTGTTAATATTACTGAGGACAGTGGGGGTGTTTTACACTTCACAGGGTGTATCTGACCCTGGGTCATGATGTACACAGTGTGTCAGTGAGTGTGTTAATATTAATCAGTGTTCTCTGTCAGTGTGTTAATATTCCTGAGGACAGTGGAGGTGTTTTACACTTCACAGGGTGTATCTGACTGTGGGTCATGATATACACAGTGTGTCAGTGAGTGTGTTAATATTAATCTGTGTTCTCTGTCAATGTGTTAATATTCCTGAGGACAGTGGGGGTGTTTTACACTTCACAGGGTGTATCTGACTGTGGGTCATGATATACACAGTGTGTCAGTGAGTGTGTTAATATTAATCTGTGTTCTCTGTCAGTGTGTTAATATTCCTGAGGACAGTGGGGCTGTTTTACACTTCACAGGGTGTATCTGACTGTGGGTCATGATATACACAGTTTGTCAGTGAGTGTGTTAATATTAATCTGTCTTCTCTGTCAGGTGTTAATATTACTGAGGACAGTGGGGATGTTTTACACTTCACAGGGTGTATCTGACTGTGGGTCATGATGTACACAGTGTGTCAGTGAGTGTGTTAATATTAATCTGTGTACTCTGTCAGTGTGTTGATATTGCTGAGGACAGCGGGGGTGTTTTACACTTCACAGGGTTTATCTGACTGTGGGTCATGATATACACAGTGTGTCAGTGAGTGTGTTAATATTAATCTGTGTACTCTGTCAGTGTGTTAATATTGCTGAGGACAGCGGGGGTGTTTTACACTTCACAGGGTGTATCTGACTCTGGGTCATGATATACACAGTGTGTCAGTGAGAGTGTTAATATTAATATGTGTTCTCTGTCAGTGTGTTAATATTCCTGAGGATAGTGGGGATGTTTTACACTTCACAGGGTGTATCTGACTCTGTGTCATGATATACACAGTGTGTCAGTGAGTGTGTTAATATTAATCTGTGTTCTCTCTCAGTGTGTTAATATTACTGAGGACAGTGGGGATGTTTTACACTTCACAGGGTGTATCTAACTGTGGGTCATGATATACACAGTGTGTCAGTGAGTGTGTTAATATTAATCTGTGTTCTCTGTCAGTGTGTTATTATTACTGAGGACAGTGGGGATGTTTTACACTTCACAGGGTTTATCTGACTGTGGGTCATGATGTACACAGTGTGTCAGTGAGTGTGTTAATATTAATCTGTGTTCTCTGTCAGTGTGTTAATATTCCTGAGGACAGTGGGGGTATTTTACACTTCACAGGGTTTATCTGACTGTGGGTCATGATGTACACAGTGTGTCAGTGAGTGTGTTAATATTAATCTGTGTTCTCTGTCAGTGTGTTAATATTACTGAGGACAGTGGGGATGTTTTACACTTCACAGGGTGTATCTGACTGTGAGTCATGATATACACAGTGTGTCAGTGAGTGTGTTAATATTAATCTGTGTTCTCTGTCAGTGTGTTAATATTACTGAGGACAGTGGGGGTGTTTTACACTTCACAGGGTTTATCTGACTGTGGGTCATGATATACACAGTGTGTCAGTGAGTGTGTTATTATTAATCGGTGTTCTCTGTCAGTGTGTTAATATTCCTGAGGACAGTGGGGATGTTTTACACTTCACAGGGTGTATCTGACTCTGTGTCATGATATACACAGTGTGTCAGTGAGTGTGTTAATATTAATCTGTGTTCTCTGTCAATGTGTTAATATTCCTGAGGACAGTGGGGGTGTTTTACACTTCACAGGGTGTATCTGACTGTGGGTCATGATGTACACAGTGTGTCAGTGAGTGTGTTAATATTAATCAGTGTTCTCTGTCAGTGTGTTAATATTCCTGAGGACAGTGGAGGTGTTTTACACTTCACAGGGTGTATCTGACTGTGGGTCATGATATACACAGTGAGTGTGTTAATATTAATCTGTGTTCTCTGTCAATGTGTTAATATTCCTGAGGACAGTGGGGGTGTTTTACACTTCACAGGGTGTATCTGACTGTGGGTCATGATATACACAGTGTGTCAGTGAGTGTGTTAATATTAATCTGTGTTCTCTGTCAGTGTGTTAATATTCCTGAGGACAGTGGGGCTGTTTTACACTTCACAGGGTGTATCTGACTGTGGGTCATGATATACACAGTGTGTCAGTGAGTGTGTTAATATTAATCTGTCTTCTCTGTCAGGTGTTAATATTACTGAGGACAGTGGGGATGTTTTACACTTCACAGGGTGTATCTGACTGTGGGTCATGATGTACACAGTGTGTCAGTGAGTGTGTTAATATTAATCTGTGTACTCTGTCAGTGTGTTGATATTGCTGAGGACAGCGGGGGTGTTTTACACTTCACAGGGTTTATCTGACTGTGGGTCATGATATACACAGTGTGTCAGTGAGTGTGTTAATATTAATCTGTGTACTCTGTCAGTGTGTTAATATTGCTGAGGACAGCGGGGGTGTTTTACACTTCACAGGGTGTATCTGACTCTGGGTCATGATATACACAGTGTGTCAGTGAGAGTGTTAATATTAATATGTGTTCTCTGTCAGTGTGTTAATATTCCTGAGGATAGTGGGGATGTTTTACACTTCACAGGGTGTATCTGACTCTGTGTCATGATATACACAGTGTGTCAGTGAGTGTGTTAATATTAATCTGTGTTCTCTCTCAGTGTGTTAATATTACTGAGGACAGTGGGGATGTTTTACACTTCACAGGGTGTATCTAACTGTGGGTCATGATATACACAGTGTGTCAGTGAGTGTGTTAATATTAATCTGTGTTCTCTGTCAGTGTGTTATTATTACTGAGGACAGTGGGGATGTTTTACACTTCACAGGGTTTATCTGACTGTGGGTCATGATGTACACAGTGTGTCAGTGAGTGTGTTAATATTAATCTGTGTTCTCTGTCAGTGTGTTAATATTCCTGAGGACAGTGGGGGTATTTTACACTTCACAGGGTTTATCTGACTGTGGGTCATGATGTACACAGTGTGTCAGTGAGTGTGTTAATATTAATCTGTGTTCTCTGTCAGTGTGTTAATATTACTGAGGACAGTGGGGATGTTTTACACTTCACAGGGTGTATCTGACTGTGAGTCATGATATACACAGTTTGTCAGTGAGTGTGTTAATATTAATCTGTGTTCTCTGTCAGTGTGTTAATATTACTGAGGACAGTGGGGGTGTTTTACACTTCACAGGGTTTATCTGACTGTGGGTCATGATATACACAGTGTGTCAGTGAGTGTGTTATTATTAATCGGTGTTCTCTGTCAGTGTGTTAATATTCCTGAGGACAGTGGGGATGTTTTACACTTCACAGGGTGTATCTGACTCTGTGTCATGATATACACAGTGTGTCAGTGAGTGTGTTAATATTAATCTGTGTTCTCTGTCAATGTGTTAATATTCCTGAGGACAGTGGGGGTGTTTTACACTTCACAGGGTGTATCTGACTGTGGGTCATGATGTACACAGTGTGTCAGTGAGTGTGTTAATATTAATCTGTGTTCTCTGTCAGTGTGTTAATATTGCTGAGGACAGCGGGGGTGTTTGACACTTCACAGGGTGTATCTGACTGTGGGTCATGATATACACAGTGTGTCAGTGAGTGTGTTAATAATAATCTGTGTTCTCTGTCAGTGTGTTAATATTACTGAGGACAGTGGGGCTGTTTGACACTTCACAGGGTGTATCTGACTGTGGGTCATGATATACACAGTGTGTCAGTGAGTGTGTTAATAATAATCTGTGTTCTCTGTCAGTGTGTTAATATTACTGAGGACAGTGGGGGTGTTTTACACTTCACAGGGTGTATCTGACCCTGGGTCATGATGTACACAGTGTGTCAGTGAGTGTGTTAATATTAATCAGTGTTCTCTGTCAGTGTGTTAATATTCCTGAGGACAGTGGAGGTGTTTTACACTTCACAGGGTGTATCTGACTGTGGGTCATGATATACACAGTGTGTCAGTGAGTGTGTTAATATTAATCTGTGTTCTCTGTCAATGTGTTAATATTCCTGAGGACAGTGGGGGTGTTTTACACTTCACAGGGTGTATCTGACTGTGGGTCATGATATGCACAGTGTGTCAGTGAGTGTGTTAATATTAATCTGTGCTCTCTGTCAGTGTGTTAATATTCCTGAGGACAGTGGGGCTGTTTTACACTTCACAGGGTGTATCTGACTGTGGGTCATGATATACACAGTGTGTCAGTGAGTGTGTTAATATTAATCTGTCTTCTCTGTCAGGTGTTAATATTACTGAGGACAGTGGGGATGTTTTACACTTCACAGGGTGTATCTGACTGTGGGTCATGATGTACACAGTGTGTCAGTGAGTGTGTTAATATTAATCTGTGTACTCTGTCAGTGTGTTGATATTGCTGAGGACAGCGGGGGTGTTTTACACTTCACAGGGTTTATCTGACTGTGGGTCATGATATACACAGTGTGTCAGTGAGTGTGTTAATATTAATCTGTGTACTCTGTCAGTGTGTTAATATTGCTGAGGACAGCGGGGGTGTTTTACACTTCACAGGGTGTATCTGACTCTGGGTCATGATATACACAGTGTGTCAGTGAGAGTGTTAATATTAATATGTGTTCTCTGTCAGTGTGTTAATATTCCTGAGGATAGTGGGGATGTTTTACACTTCACAGGGTGTATCTGACTCTGTGTCATGATATACACAGTGTGTCAGTGAGTGTGTTAATATTAATCTGTGTTCTCTCTCAGTGTGTTAATATTACTGAGGACAGTGGGGATATTTTACACTTCACAGGGTGTATCTAACTGTGGGTCATGATATACACAGTGTGTCAGTGAGTGTGTTAATATTAATCTGTGTTCTCTGTCGGTGTGTTATTATTACTGAGGACAGTGGGGATGTTTTACACTTCACAGGGTTTATCTGACTGTGGGTCATGATGTACACAGTGTGTCAGTGAGTGTGTTAATATTAATCTGTGTTCTCTGTCAGTGTGTTAATATTCCTGAGGACAGTGGGGGTATTTTACACTTCACAGGGTTTATCTGACTGTGGGTCATGATGTACACAGTGTGTCAGTGAGTGTGTTAATATTAATCTGTGTTCTCTGTCAGTGTGTTAATATTACTGAGGACAGTGGGGATGTTTTACACTTCACAGGGTGTATCTGACTGTGAGTCATGATATACACAGTGTGTCAGTGATTGTGTTAATATTAATCTGTGTTTTCTGTCAGTGTGTTAATATTACTGAGGACAGTGGGGGTGTTTTACACTTCACAGGGTTTATCTGACTGTGGGTCATGATATACACAGTGTGTCAGTGAGTGTGTTATTATTAATCGGTGTTCTCTGTCAGTGTGTTAATATTCCTGAGGACAGTGGGGATGTTTTACACTTCACAGGGTGTATCTGACTCTGTGTCATGATATACACAGTGTGTCAGTGAGTGTGTTAATATTAATCTGTGTTCTCTGTCAATGTGTTAATATTCCTGAGGACAGTGGGGGTGCTTTACACTTCACAGGGTGTATCTGACTGTGGGTCATGATGTACACAGTGTGTCAGTGAGTGTGTTAATTTTAATCAGTGTTCTCTGTCAGTGTGTTAATATTCCTGAGGACAGTGGAGGTGTTTTACACTTCACAGGGTGTATCTGACTGTGGGTCATGATATACACAGTGTGTCAGTGAGTGTGTTAATATTAATCTGTGTTCTCTGTCAATGTGTTAATATTCCTGAGGACAGTGGGGGTGTTTTACACTTCACAGGGTGTATCTGACTGTGGGTCATGATATACACAGTGTGTCAGTGAGTGTGTTAATATTAATCTGTGTTCTCTGTCAGTGTGTTAATATTCCTGAGGACAGTGGGGCTGTTTTACACTTCACAGGGTGTATCTGACTGTGGGTCATGATATACACAGTGTGTCAGTGAGTGTGTTAATATTAATCTGTCTTCTCTGTCAGGTGTTAATATTACTGAGGACAGTGGGGATGTTTTACACTTCACAGGGTGTATCTGACTGTGGGTCATGATGTACACAGTGTGTCAGTGAGTGTGTTAATATTAATCTGTGTACTCTGTCAGTGTGTTGATATTGCTGAGGACAGTGGGGGTGTTTTACACTTCACAGGGTTTATCTGACTGTGGGTCATGATATACACAGTGTGTCAGTGAGTGTGTTAATATTAATCTGTGTACTCTGTCAGTGTGTTAATATTGCTGAGGACAGCGGGGGTGTTTTACACTTCACAGGGTGTATCTGACTCTGGGTCATGATATACACAGTGTGTCAGTGAGAGTGTTAATATTAATATGTGTTCTCTGTCAGTGTGTTAATATTCCTGAGGATAGTGGGGATGTTTTACACTTCACAGGGTGTATCTGACTCTGTGTCATGATATACACAGTGTGTCAGTGAGTGTGTTAATATTAATCTGTGTTCTCTCTCAGTGTGTTAATATTACTGAGGACAGTGGGGATGTTTTACACTTCACAGGGTGTATCTAACTGTGGGTCATGATATACACAGTGTGTCAGTGAGTGTGTTAATATTAATCTGTGTTCTCTGTCAGTGTGTTATTATTACTGAGGACAGTGGGGATGTTTTACACTTCACAGGGTTTATCTGACTGTGGGTCATGATGTACACAGTGTGTCAGTGAGTGTGTTAATATTAATCTGTGTTCTCTGTCAGTGTGTTAATATTCCTGAGGACAGTGGGGGTATTTTACACTTCACAGGGTTTATCTGACTGTGGGTCATGATGTACACAGTGTGTCAGTGAGTGTGTTAATATTAATCTGTGTTCTCTGTCAGTGTGTTAATATTACTGAGGACAGTGGGGATGTTTTACACTTCACATAGTGTATCTGACTGTGAGTCATGATATACACAGTGTGTCAGTGAGTGTGTTAATATTAATCTGTGTTCTCTGTCAGTGTGTTAATATTACTGAGGACAGTGGGGGTGTTTTACACTTCACAGGGTTTATCTGACTGTGGGTCATGATATACACAGTGTGTCAGTGAGTGTGTTATTATTAATCGGTGTTCTCTGTCAGTGTGTTAATATTCCTGAGGACAGTGGGGATGTTTTACACTTCACAGGGTGTATCTGACTCTGTGTCATGATATACACAGTGTGTCAGTGAGTGTGTTAATATTAATCTGTGTTCTCTGTCAATGTGTTAATATTCCTGAGGACAGTGGGGGTGTTTTACACTTCACAGGGTGTATCTGACTGTGGGTCATAATGTACACAGTGTGTCAGTGAGTGTGTTAATATTAATCTGTGTTCTCTGTCAGTGTGTTAATATTGCTGAGGACAGCGGGGGTGTTTTACACTTCACAGGGTGTATCTGACTGTGGGTCATGATATACACAGTGTGTCAGTGAGTGTGTTAATAATAATCTGTGTTCTCTGTCAGTGTGTTAATATTACTGAGGACAGTGGGGGTGTTTTACACTTCACAGGGTGTATCTGACCCTGGGTCATGATGTACACAGTGTGTCAGTGAGTGTGTTAATATTAATCAGTGTTCTCTGTCAGTGTGTTAATATTCCTGAGGACAGTGGAGGTGTTTTACACTTCACAGGGTGTATCTGACTGTGGGTCATGATATACACAGTGTGTCAGTGAGTGTGTTAATATTAATCTGTGTTCTCTGTCAATGTGTTAATATTCCTGAGGACAGTGGGGGTGTTTTACACTTCACAGGGTGTATCTGACTGTGGGTCATGATATGCACAGTGTGTCAGTGAGTGTGTTAATATTAATCTGTGCTCTCTGTCAGTGTGTTAATATTCCTGAGGACAGTGGGGCTGTTTTACACTTCACAGGGTGTATCTGACTGTGGGTCATGATATACACAGTGTGTCAGTGAGTGTGTTAATATTAATCTGTCTTCTCTGTCAGGTGTTAATATTACTGAGGACAGTGGGGATGTTTTACACTTCACAGGGTGTATCTGACTGTGGGTCATGATGTACACAGTGTGTCAGTGAGTGTGTTAATATTAATCTGTGTACTCTGTCAGTGTGTTGATATTGCTGAGGACAGCGGGGGTGTTTTACACTTCACAGGGTTTATCTGACTGTGGGTCATGATATACACAGTGTGTCAGTGAGTGTGTTAATATTAATCTGTGTACTCTGTCAGTGTGTTAATATTGCTGAGGACAGCGGGGGTGTTTTACACTTCACAGGGTGTATCTGACTCTGGGTCATGATATACACAGTGTGTCAGTGAGAGTGTTAATATTAATATGTGTTCTCTGTCAGTGTGTTAATATTCCTGAGGATAGTGGGGATGTTTTACACTTCACAGGGTGTATCTGACTCTGTGTCATGATATACACAGTGTGTCAGTGAGTGTGTTAATATTAATCTGTGTTCTCTCTCAGTGTGTTATTATTACTGAGGACAGTGGGGATGTTTTACACTTCACAGGGTTTATCTGACTGTGGGTCATGATGTACACAGTGTGTCAGTGAGTGTGTCAATATTAATCTGTGTTCTCTGTCAGTGTGTTAATATTCCTGAGGACAGTGGGGGTATTTTACACTTCACCGGGTGTATCTGACTGTGGGTCATGATGTACACAGTGTGTCAGTGAGTGTGTTAATATTAATCTGTGTTCTCTGTCAGTGTGTTAATATTACTGAGGACAGTGTGGATGTTTTACACTTCACAGGGTGTATCTGACTGTGAGTCATGATATACACAGTGTGTCAGTGAGTGTGTTAATATTAATCTGTGTTCTCTGTCAGTGTGTTAATATTACTGAGGACAGTGGGGGTGTTTTACACTTCACAGGGTTTATCTGACTGTGGGTCATGATATACACAGTGTGTCAGTGAGTGTGTTATTATTAATCGGTGTTCTCTGTCAGTGTGTTAATATTCCTGAGGACAGTGGGGATGTTTTACACTTCACAGGGTGTATCTGACTCTGTGTCATGATATACACAGTGTGTCAGTGAGTGTGTTAATATTAATCTGTGTTCTCTGTCAATGTGTTAATATTCCTGAGGACAGTGGGGGTGTTTTACACTTCACAGGGTGTATCTGACTGTGTGTCATGATATACACAGTGTGTCAGTGAGTGTGTTAATATTAATCTGTGTTCTCTGTCAGTGTGTTAATATTGCTGAGGACAGCGGGGGTGTTTTACACTTCACAGGGTGTATCTGACTGTGGGTCATGATATACACAGTGTGTCAGTGAGTGTGTTAATATTAATCTGTCTTCTCTGTCAGGTGTTAATATTCCTGAGGACAGTGGGGGTGTTTTACACTTCACAGGGTGTATCTGACTGTGGGTCATGATGTACACAGTGTGTCAGTGAGTGTGTTAATATTAATCTGTGTACTCTGTCAGTGTGTTGATATTGCTGAGGACAGCGGGGGTGTTTTACACTTCACAGGGTTTATCTGACTGTGGGTCATGATATACACAGTGTGTCAGTGAGTGTGTTAATATTAATCTGTGTACTCTGTCAGTGTGTTAATATTGCTGAGGACAGCGGGGGTGTTTTACACTTCACAGGGTGTATCTGACTCTGGGTCATGATATACACAGTGTGTCAGTGAGAGTGTTAATATTAATAAGTGTTCTCTGTCAGTGTGTTAATATTCCTGAGGATAGTGGGGATGTTTTACACTTCACAGGGTGTATCTGACTCTGTGTCATGATATACACAGTGTGTCAGTGAGTGTGTTAATATTAATCTGTGTTCTCTCTCAGTGTGTTAATATTACTGAGGACAGTGGGGATGTTTTACACTTCACAGGGTGTATCTAACTGAGGGTCATGATATACACAGTGTGTCAGTGAGTGTGTTAATATTAATCTGTGTTCTCTGTCAGTGTGTTATTATTACTGAGGACAGTGGGGATGTTTTACACTTCACAGGGTTTATCTGACTGTGGGTCATGATGTACACAATGTGTCAGTGAGTGTGTTAATATTAATCTGTGTTCTCTGTCAGTGTGTTAATATTCCTGAGGACAGTGGGGGTATTTTACACTTCACAGGGTTTATCTGACTCAGGGTCATGATGTACACAGTGTGTCAGTGAGTGTGTTAATATTAATCTGTGTTCTCTGTCAGTGTGTTAATATTCCTGAGGACAGTGGGGATGTTTTACACTTCACAGGGTGTATCTGACTGTGAGTCATGATATACACAGTGTGTCAGTGAGTGTGTTAATATTAATCTGTGTTCTCTGTCAGTGTGTTAATATTACTGAGGACAGTGGGGGTGTTTTACACTTCACAGGGTGTATCTGACTGTGGGTCATGATGTACACAGTGTGTCAGTGAGTGTGTTAATATTAATCTGTGTTCTCTGTCAGTGTGTTAACATTCCTGAGGACAGTGGGGGTGTTTTACACTTCACAGGGTTTATCTAACTGTGGGTCATGATATACACAGTGTGTCAGTGAGTGTGTTAATATTAATCTGTGTTCTCTGTCAGTGTGTTATTATTACTGAGGACAGTGGGGGTGTTTTACACTTCACAGGGTGTATCTGACTGTGGGTCATGATATACACAGTGTGTCAGTGAGTGTGTTAATATTAATCTGTGTTCTCTGTCAGTGTGTTAATATTCCGGAGGACAGTGGGGGTGTTTTACACTTCACTGGGTATATCTGACTGTGGGTCATGATATACACAGTGTGTCAGTGAGTGTGTTAACATTAATCTGTGTTCTCTGTCAGTGTGTTGATATTCCTGAGGACAGTGGGAATGTTTTACACTTCACAGGGTGTATCTGACTGTGGGTCATGATATACACAGTGTGTCAGTGAGTGTGTTAATATTAATCTGTGTTCTCTGTCAGTGTGTTAATATTCCTGAGGAAAGTGGGGGTGTTTTACACTTCACAGGGTTTATCTGACTGTGGGTCATGATATACACAGTGTGTCAGTGAGTGTGTTAATATTAATCGGTGTTCTCTGTCAGTGTGTTAATATTCCTGAGGACAGTGGGGGTGTTTTACACTTCACAGGGTGTATCTGACTCTGGGTCATGATATACACAGTGTGTCAGTGAGTGTGTTAATATTAATCTGTGTTCTCTGTCAGTGTGTTAATATTCCTGAGGACAGTGGGGGTGTTTTACACTTCACAGGGTGTATCTGACTGTGGGTCATGATATACACAGTGTGTCAGTGAGTGTGTTAATATTAATCTGTGTTCTCTGTCAGTGTGTTAATATTCCTGAGGACAGTGGGGGTGTTTTACACTTCACAGGGTTTATCTGACTGTGGGTCATGATGTACACAGTGTGTCAGTGAGTGTGTTAATATTAATCTGTGTTCTCTGTCAGTGTGTTAATATTACTGAGGACAGTGGGGATGTTTTACACTTCACAGGGTTTATCTGACTGTGGGTCATGATGTACACAGTGTGTCAGTGAGTGTATTAATATTAATCTGTGTTCTCTGTCAGTGTGTTAATATTCCTGAGGACAGTGGGGGTATTTTACACTTCACAGGGTTTATCTGACTGTGAGTCATGATGTACACAGTGTGTCAGTGAGTGTGTTAATATTAATCTGTGTTCTCTGTCAGTGTGTTAATATTACTGAGGACAGTGGGGATGTTTTACACTTCACAGGGTGTATCTGACTGTGAGTCATGATATACACAGTGTGTCAGTGAGTGTGTTAATATTAATCTGTGTTCTCTGTCAGTGTGTTAATATTACTGAGGACAGTGGGGGTGTTTTACACTTCACAGGGTGTATCTGACTGTGGGTCATGATGTACACAGTGTGTCAGTGAGTGTGTTAATATTAATCTGTGTTCTCTGTCAGTGTGTTAATATTCCTGAGGACAGTGGGGGCGTTTTACACTTCACAGGGTGTATCTGACTGTGGGTCATGATATACACAGTGTGTCAGTGAGTGTGTTAATATTAATCTGTGTTCTCTGTCAGTGTGCTAATATTCCTGAGGACAGTGGGGGTGTTTTACACTTCACAGGGTTTATCTGACTGTGGGTCATGATATACACAGTGTGTCAGTGAGTGTGTTAATATTAATCGGTGTTCTCTGTCAGTGTGTTAATATTCCTGAGGACAGTGGGGGTGTTTTACACTTCACAGGGTGTATCTGACTGTGGGTCATGATATACACAGTGTGTCAGTGAGTATGTTAATATTAATCTGTGTTCTCTGTCAGTGTGTTAATATTCCTGAGGACAGTGGGGGTGTTTTACACTTCACAGGGTTTATCTGACTCTGGGTCATGATATACACAGTGTGTCAGTGAGTGTGTTATTATTAATCGGTGTTCTCTGTCAGTGTGTTAATATTCCTGAGGACAGTGGGGATGTTTTACACTTCACAGGGTGTATCTGACTCTGTGTCATGATATACACAGTGTGTCAGTGAGTGTGTTAATATTAATCTGTGTTCTCTCTCAGTGTGTTAATATTACTGAGGACAGTGGGGGTGTTTTACACTTCACAGGGTGTATCTGACTGTGGGTCATGATGTACACAGTGTGTCAGTGAGTGTGTTATTATTAATCTGTGTTCTCTGTCAGTGTGTTAATATTCCTGAGGACAGTGGGGGTGTTTTACACTTCACAGGGTGTATCTGACTGTGGGTCATGATATACACAGTGTGTCAGTGAGTGTGTTAATATTAATCTGTCTTCTCTGTCAGGTGTTAATATTACTGAGGACAGTGGGGATGTTTTACACTTCACAGGGTGTATCTGACTGTGGGTCATGATCTACACAGTGTGTCAGTGAGTGTGTTAATATTAATCTGTGTACTCTGTCAGTGTGTTGATATTGCTGAGGACAGCGGGGATGTTTTACACTTCACAGGGTTTATCTGACTGTGGGTCATGATATACACAGTGTGTCAGTGAGTGTGTTAATATTAATCTGTGTACTCTGTCAGTGTGTTAATATTGCTGAGGACAGCGGGAGTGTTTTACACTTCACAGGGTGTATCTGACTCTGGGTCATGATATACACAGTGTGTCAGTGAGTGTGTTAACATTAATCTGTGTTCTCTGTCAGTGTGTTAATATTCCTGAGGACAGTGGGAATGTTTTACACTTCACAGGGTGTATCTGACTGTGGGTCATGATATACACAGTGTGTCATTGAGTGTGTTAATATTAATGTGTGTTCTCTGTCAGTGTGTTAATATTCCTGAGGACAGTGGGGGTGTTTTACACTTCACAGGGTGTATCTGACTGTGGGTCATGATATACACAGTGTGTCAGTGAGTGTGTTAATATTAATCTGTGTTCTCTGTCAGTGTGTTAATATTCCTGAGGACAGTGGGGGTGTTTTACACTTCACAGGGTTTATCTGACTGTGGGTCATGATGTACACAGTGTGTCAGTGAGTGTGTTAATATTAATCTGTGTTCTCTGTCAGTGTGTTAATATTACTGAGGACAGTGGGGATGTTTTACACTTCACAGGGTTTATCTGACTGTGGGTCATGATGTACACAGTGTGTCAGTGAGTGTGTTAATATTAATCTGTGTTCTCTGTCAGTGTGTTAATATTCCTGAGGACAGTGGGGGTATTTTACACTTCACAGGGTTTATCTGACTGTGGGTCATGATGTACACAGTGTGTCAGTGAGTGTGTTAATATTAATCTGTGTTCTCTGTCAGTGTGTTAATATTACTGAGGACAGTGGGGGTGTTTTACACTTCACAGGGTGTATCTGACTGTGGGTCATGATGTACACAGTGTGTCAGTGAGTGTGTTAATATTAATCTGTGTTCTCTGTCAGTGTGTTAATATTACTGAGGACAGTGGGGATGTTTTACACTTCACAGGGTGTATCTAACTGTGGGTCATGATATACACAGTGTGTCAGTGAGTGTGTGAATATTAATCTGTGTTCTCTGTCAGTGTGTTAATATTACTGAGGACAGTGGGGATGTTTTACACTTCACAGGGTTTATCTGACTGTGGGTCATGATATACACAGTGTGTCAGTGAGTGTGTTAATATTAATCTGTGTTCTCTGTCAGTGTGTTAATATTACTGAGGACAGTGGGGGTGTTTTACACTTCACAGGGTGTATCTGACTGTGGGTCATGATGTACACAGTGTGTCAGTGAGTGTGTTAATATTAATCTGTGTTCTCTGTCAGTGTGTTAATATTCCTGAGGACAGTGGGGGTGCTTTACACTTCACAGGGTGTATCTGACTGTGGGTCATGATGTACACAGTGTGTCAGTGAGTGTGTTAATATTAATCTGTGTTCTCTGTCAGTGTGTTAATATTCCTGAGGACAGTGGGGGTGTTTTACACTTCACAGGGTGTATCTGACTGTGGGTCATGATAAACACAGTGTGTCAGTGCGTATGTTAATATTAATCTGTGTTCTCTGTCAGTGTGTTAATATTCCTGAGGACAGTGGGGGTGTTTTACACTTCACAGGGTTTATCTGACTGTGGGTCATGATATACACAGTGTGTCAGTGAGTGTGTTATTATTAATCGGTGTTCTCTGTCAGTGTGTTAATATTCCTGAGGACAGTGGGGATGTTTTACACTTCACAGGGTGTATCTGACTCTGTGTCATGATATACACAGTGTGTCAGTGAGTGTGTTAATATTAATCTGTGTTCTCTCTCAGTGTGTTAATATTACTGAGGACAGTGGGGGTGTTTTACACTTCACAGGGTGTATCTGACTGTGGGTCATGATGTACACAGTGTGTCAGTGAGTGTGTTATTATTAATCTGTGTTCTCTGTCAGTGTGTTAATATTCCTGAGGACAGTGGGGGTGTTTTACACTTCACAGGGTGTATCTGACTATGGGTCATGATATACACAGTGTGTCAGTGAGTGTGTTAATATTAATCTGTCTTCTCTGTCAGGTGTTAATATTACTGAGGACAGTGGGGATGTTTTACACTTCACAGGGTGTATCTGACTGTGGGTCATGATCTACACAGTGTGTCAGTGAGTGTGTTAATATTAATCTGTGTACTCTGTCAGTGTGTTGATATTGCTGAGGACAGCGGGGATGTTTTACACTTCACAGGGTTTATCTGACTGTGGGTCATGATATACACAGTGTGTCAGTGAGTGTGTTAATATTAATCTGTGTACTCTGTCAGTGTGTTAATATTGCTGAGGACAGCGGGAGTGTTTTACACTTCACAGGGTGTATCTGACTCTGGGTCATGATATACACAGTGTGTCAGTGAGTGTGTTAACATTAATCTGTGTTCTCTGTCAGTGTGTTAATATTCCTGAGGACAGTGGGAATGTTTTACACTTCACAGGGTGTATCTGACTGTGGGTCATGATATACACAGTGTGTCATTGAGTGTGTTAATATTAATGTGTGTTCTCTGTCAGTGTGTTAATATTCCTGAGGACAGTGGGGGTGTTTTACACTTCACAGGGTGTATCTGACTGTGGGTCATGATATACACAGTGTGTCAGTGAGTGTGTTAATATTAATCTGTGTTCTCTGTCAGTGTGTTAATATTCCTGAGGACAGTGGGGGTGTTTTACACTTCACAGGGTTTATCTGACTGTGGGTCATGATGTACACAGTGTGTCAGTGAGTGTGTTAATATTAATCTGTGTTCTCTGTCAGTGTGTTAATATTACTGAGGACAGTGGGGATGTTTTACACTTCACAGGGTTTATCTGACTGTGGGTCATGATGTACACAGTGTGTCAGTGAGTGTGTTAATATTAATCTGTGTTCTCTGTCAGTGTGTTAATATTCCTGAGGACAGTGGGGGTATTTTACACTTCACAGGGTTTATCTGACTGTGGGTCATGATGTACACAGTGTGTCAGTGAGTGTGTTAATATTAATCTGTGTTCTCTGTCAGTGTGTTAATATTACTGAGGACAGTGGGGGTGTTTTACACTTCACAGGGTGTATCTGACTGTGGGTCATGATGTACACAGTGTGTCAGTGAGTGTGTTAATATTAATCTGTGTTCTCTGTCAGTGTGTTAATATTACTGAGGACAGTGGGGATGTTTTACACTTCACAGGGTGTATCTAACTGTGGGTCATGATATACACAGTGTGTCAGTGAGTGTGTGAATATTAATCTGTGTTCTCTGTCAGTGTGTTAATATTACTGAGGACAGTGGGGATGTTTTACACTTCACAGGGTTTATCTGACTGTGGGTCATGATATACACAGTGTGTCAGTGAGTGTGTTAATATTAATCTGTGTTCTCTGTCAGTGTGTTAATATTACTGAGGACAGTGGGGGTGTTTTACACTTCACAGGGTGTATCTGACTGTGGGTCATGATGTACACAGTGTGTCAGTGAGTGTGTTAATATTAATCTGTGTTCTCTGTCAGTGTGTTAATATTCCTGAGGACAGTGGGGGTGCTTTACACTTCACAGGGTGTATCTGACTGTGGGTCATGATGTACACAGTGTGTCAGTGAGTGTGTTAATATTAATCTGTGTTCTCTGTCAGTGTGTTAATATTCCTGAGGACAGTGGGGGTGTTTTACACTTCACAGGGTGTATCTGACTGTGGGTCATGATAAACACAGTGTGTCAGTGAGTATGTTAATATTAATCTGTGTTCTCTGTCAGTGTGTTAATATTCCTGAGGACAGTGGGGGTGTTTTACACTTCACAGGGTTTATCTGACTGTGGGTCATGATATACACAGTGTGTCAGTGAGTGTGTTATTATTAATCGGTGTTCTCTGTCAGTGTGTTAATATTCCTGAGGACAGTGGGGATGTTTTACACTTCACAGGGTGTATCTGACTCTGTGTCATGATATACACAGTGTGTCAGTGAGTGTGTTAATATTAATCTGTGTTCTCTCTCAGTGTGTTAATATTACTGAGGACAGTGGGGGTGTTTTACACTTCACAGGGTGTATCTGACTGTGGGTCATGATGTACACAGTGTGTCAGTGAGTGTGTTAATATTAATCTGTGTTCTCTGTCAGTGTGTTAATATTCCTGAGGACTGTGGGGGTGTTTTACACTTCACAGGGTGTATCTGACTGTGGGTCATGATATACACAGTGTGTCAGTGAGTGTGTTAATATTAATCTGTCTTCTCTGTCAGGTGTTAATATTACTGAGGACAGTGGGGATGTTTTACACTTCACAGGGTGTATCTGACTGTGGGTCATGATGTACACAGTGTGTCAGTGAGTGTGTTAATATTAATCTGTGTACTCTGTCAGTGTGTTGATATTGCTGAGGACAGCGGGGGTGTTTTACACTTCACAGGGTTTATCTGACTGTGGGTCATGATATACACAGTGTGTCAGTGAGTGTGTTAATATTAATCTGTGTACTCTGTCAGTGTGTTAATATTGCTGAGGACAGCGGGGGTGTTTTACACTTCACAGGGTGTATCTGACTCTGGGTCATGATATACACAGTGTGTCAGTGAGTGTGTTAACATTAATCTGTGTTCTCTGTCAGTGTGTTAATATTCCTGAGGACAGTGGGAATGTTTTACACTTCACAGGGTGTATCTGACTGTGGGTCATGATTTACACAGTGTGTCAGTGAGTGTGTTAATATTAATCTGTGTTCTCTGTCAGTGTGTTAATATTCCTGAGGACAGTGGGGGTGTTTTACACTTCACAGGGTGTATCTGACTGTGGGTCATGATATACACAGTGTGTCAGTGAGTGTGTTAATATTAATCTGTGTTCTCTGTCAGTGTGTTAATATTCCTGAGGACAGTGGGGTTGTTTTACACTTCACAGGGTTTATCTGACTGTGGGTCATGATGTACACAGTGTGTCAGTGAGTGTGTTAATATTAATCTGTGTTCTCTGTCAGTGTGTTAATATTACTGAGGACAGTGGGGATGTTTTACACTTCACAGGGTTTATCTGACTGTGGGTCATGATGTACACAGTGTGTCAGTGAGTGTGTTAATATTAATCTGTGTTCTCTGTCAGTGTGTTAATATTCCTGAGGACAGTGGGGGTATTTTACACTTCACAGGGTTTATCTGACTGTGGGTCATGATGTACACAGTGTGTCAGTGAGTGTGTTATTATTAATCTGTGTTCTCTGTCAGTGTGTTAATATTCCTGAGGACAGTGGGGGTGTTTTACACTTCACAGGGTGTATCTGACTGTGGGTCATGATATACACAGTGTGTCAGTGAGTGTGTTAATATTAATCTGTCTTCTCTGTCAGGTGTTAATATTACTGAGGACAGTGGGGATGTTTTACACTTCACAGGGTGTATCTGACTGTGGGTCATGATCTACACAGTGTGTCAGTGAGTGTGTTAATATTAATCTGTGTACTCTGTCAGTGTGTTGATATTGCTGAGGACAGCGGGGATGTTTTACACTTCACAGGGTTTATCTGACTGTGGGTCATGATATACACAGTGTGTCAGTGAGTGTGTTAATATTAATCTGTGTACTCTGTCAGTGTGTTAATATTGCTGAGGACAGCGGGAGTGTTTTACACTTCACAGGGTGTATCTGACTCTGGGTCATGATATACACAGTGTGTCAGTGAGTGTGTTAACATTAATCTGTGTTCTCTGTCAGTGTGTTAATATTCCTGAGGACAGTGGGAATGTTTTACACTTCACAGGGTGTATCTGACTGTGGGTCATGATATACACAGTGTGTCATTGAGTGTGTTAATATTAATGTGTGTTCTCTGTCAGTGTGTTAATATTCCTGAGGACAGTGGGGGTGTTTTACACTTCACAGGGTGTATCTGACTGTGGGTCATGATATACACAGTGTGTCAGTGAGTGTGTTAATATTAATCTGTGTTCTCTGTCAGTGTGTTAATATTCCTGAGGACAGTGGGGGTGTTTTACACTTCACAGGGTTTATCTGACTGTGGGTCATGATGTACACAGTGTGTCAGTGAGTGTGTTAATATTAATCTGTGTTCTCTGTCAGTGTGTTAATATTACTGAGGACAGTGGGGATGTTTTACACTTCACAGGGTTTATCTGACTGTGGGTCATGATGTACACAGTGTGTCAGTGAGTGTGTTAATATTAATCTGTGTTCTCTGTCAGTGTGTTAATATTCCTGAGGACAGTGGGGGTATTTTACACTTCACAGGGTTTATCTGACTGTGGGTCATGATGTACACAGTGTGTCAGTGAGTGTGTTAATATTAATCTGTGTTCTCTGTCAGTGTGTTAATATTACTGAGGACAGTGGGGGTGTTTTACACTTCACAGGGTGTATCTGACTGTGGGTCATGATGTACACAGTGTGTCAGTGAGTGTGTTAATATTAATCTGTGTTCTCTGTCAGTGTGTTAATATTACTGAGGACAGTGGGGATGTTTTACACTTCACAGGGTGTATCTAACTGTGGGTCATGATATACACAGTGTGTCAGTGAGTGTGTGAATATTAATCTGTGTTCTCTGTCTGTGTGTTAATATTACTGAGGACAGTGGGGATGTTTTACACTTCACAGGGTTTATCTGACTGTGGGTCATGATATACACAGTGTGTCAGTGAGTGTGTTAATATTAATCTGTGTTCTCTGTCAGTGTGTTAATATTACTGAGGACAGTGGGGGTGTTTTACACTTCACAGGGTGTATCTGACTGTGGGTCATGATGTACACAGTGTGTCAGTGAGTGTGTTAATATTAATCTGTGTTCTCTGTCAGTGTGTTAATATTCCTGAGGACAGTGGGGGTGCTTTACACTTCACAGGGTGTATCTGACTGTGGGTCATGATGTACACAGTGTGTCAGTGAGTGTGTTAATATTAATCTGTGTTCTCTGTCAGTGTGTTAATATTCCTGAGGACAGTGGGGGTGTTTTACACTTCACAGGGTGTATCTGACTGTGGGTCATGATAAACACAGTGCGTCAGTGAGTATGTTAATATTAATCTGTGTTCTCTGTCAGTGTGTTAATATTCCTGAGGACAGTGGGGGTGTTTTACACTTCACAGGGTTTATCTGACTGTGGGTCATGATATACACAGTGTGTCAGTGAGTGTGTTATTATTAATCGGTGTTCTCTGTCAGTGTGTTAATATTCCTGAGGACAGTGGGGATGTTTTACACTTCACAGGGTGTATCTGACTCTGTGTCATGATATACACAGTGTGTCAGTGAGTGTGTTAATATTAATCTGTCTTCTCTCTCAGTGTGTTAATATTACTGAGGACAGTGGGGGTGTTTTACACTTCACAGGGTGTATCTGACTGTGGGTCATGATGTACACAGTGTGTCAGTGAGTGTGTTAATATTAATCTGTGTTCTCTGTCAGTGTGTTAATATTCCTGAGGACAGTGGGGGTGTTTTACACTTCACAGGGTGTATCTGACTGTGGGTCATGATAAACACAGTGTGTCAGTGAGTATGTTAATATTAATCTGTGTTCTCTGTCAGTGTGTTAATATTCCTGAGGACAGTGGGGGTGTTTTACACTTCACAGGGTTTATCTGACTGTGGGTCATGATATACACAGTGTGTCAGTGAGTGTGTTATTATTAATCGGTGTTCTCTGTCAGTGTGTTAATATTCCTGAGGACAGTGGGGATGTTTTACACTTCACAGGGTGTATCTGACTCTGTGTCATGATATACACAGTGTGTCAGTGAGTGTGTTAATATTAATCTGTGTTCTCTCTCAGTGTGTTAATATTACTGAGGACAGTGGGGGTGTTTTACACTTCACAGGGTGTATCTGACTGTGGGTCATGATGTACACAGTGTGTCAGTGAGTGTGTTAATATTAATCTGTGTTCTCTGTCAGTGTGTTAATATTCCTGAGGACAGTGGGGGTGTTTTACACTTCACAGGGTGTATCTGACTGTGGGTCATGATATACACAGTGTGTCAGTGAGTGTGTTAATATTAATCTGTCTTCTCTGTCAGGTGTTAATATTACTGAGGACAGTGGGGATGTTTTACACTTCACAGGGTGTATCTGACTGTGGGTCATGATGTACACAGTGTGTCAGTGAGTGTGTTAATATTAATCTGTGTACTCTGTCAGTGTGTTGATATTGCTGAGGACAGCGGGGGTGTTTTACACTTCACAGGGTTTATCTGACTGTGGGTCATGATATACACAGTGTGTCAGTGAGTGTGTTAATATTAATCTGTGTACTCTGTCAGTGTGTTAATATTGCTGAGGACAGCGGGGGTGTTTTACACTTCACAGGGTGTATCTGACTCTGGGTCATGATATACACAGTGTGTCAGTGAGTGTGTTAACATTAATCTGTGTTCTCTGTCAGTGTGTTAATATTCCTGAGGACAGTGGGAATGTTTTACACTTCACAGGGTGTATCTGACTGTGGGTCATGATATACACAGTGTGTCAGTGAGTGTGTTAATATTAATCTGTGTTCTCTGTCAGTGTGTTAATATTCCTGAGGACAGTGGGGGTGTTTTACACTTCACAGGGTGTATCTGACTGTGGGTCATGATATACACAGTGTGTCAGTGAGTGTGTTAATATTAATCTGTGTTCTCTGTCAGTGTGTTAATATTCCTGAGGACAGTGGGGTTGTTTTACACTTCACAGGGTTTATCTGACTGTGGGTCATGATGTACACAGTGTGTCAGTGAGTGTGTTAATATTAATCTGTGTTCTCTGTCAGTGTGTTAATATTACTGAGGACAGTGGGGATGTTTTACACTTCACAGGGTTTATCTGACTGTGGGTCATGATGTACACAGTGTGTCAGTGAGTGTGTTAATATTAATCTGTGTTCTCTGTCAGTGTGTTAATATTCCTGAGGACAGTGGGGGTATTTTACACTTCACAGGGTTTATCTGACTGTGTGTCATGATGTACACAGTGTGTCAGTGAGTGTGTTAATATTAATCTGTGTTCTCTGTCAGTGTGTTAATATTACTGAGGACAGTGGGGATGTTTTACACTTCACAGGGTGTATCTGACTGTGAGTCATGATATACACAGTGTGTCAGTGAGTGTGTTAATATTAATCTGTGTTCTCTGTCAGTGTGTTAATATTACTGAGGACAGTGGGGTTGTTTTACACTTCACAGGGTGTATCTGACTGTGGGTCATGATGTACACAGTGTGTCAGTGAGTGTGTTAATATTAATCTGTGTTCTCTGTCAGTGTGTTAATATTCCTGAGGACAGTGGGGGTGTTTTACACTTCACAGGGTGTATCTGACTGTGGGTCATGATATACACAGTGTGTCAGTGAGTGTGTTAATATTAATCTGTGTTCTCTGTCAGTGTGTTAATATTCCTGAGGACAGTGGGGGTGTTTTACACTTCACAGGGTTTATCTGACTGTGTGTCATGATATACACAGTGTGTCAGTGAGTGTGTTAATATTAATCGGTGTTCTCTCTCAGTGTGTTAATATTCCTGAGGACAGTGGGGGTGTTTTACACTTCACAGGGTGTATCTGACTCTGTGTCATGATATACACAGTGTGTCAGTGAGTGTGTTAATATTAATCTGTGTTCTCTCTCACTGTGTTAATATTACTGAGGACAGTGGGGGTGTTTTACACTTCACAGGGTGTATCTGACTGTGGGTCATGATGTACACAGTGTGTCAGTGAGTGTGTTAATATTAATCTGTGTTCTCTGTCAGTGTGTTAATATTCCTGAGGACAGTGGGGGTGTTTTACACTTCACAGGGTGTATCTGACTGTGGGTCATGATATACACAGTGTGTCAGTGAGTGTGTTAATATTAATCTGTCTTCTCTGTCAGGTGTTAATATTACTGAGGACAGTGGGGATGTTTTACACTTCACAGGGTGTATCTGACTGTGGGTCATGATGTACACAGTGTGTCAGTGAGTGTGTTAATATTAATCTGTGTACTCTGTCAGTGTGTTGATATTGCTGAGGACAGCGGGGGTGTTTTACACTTCACATGGTTTATCTGACTGTGGGTCATGATATACACAGTGTGTCAGTGAGTGTGTTAATATTAATCTTTGTACTCTGTCAGTGTGTTAATATTGCTGAGGACAGCGGGGGTGTTTTACACTTCACAGGGTGTATCTGACTCTGGGTCATGATATACACAGTGTGTCAGTGAGTGTGTTAACATTAATCTGTGTTCTCTGTCAGTGTGTTAATATTCCTGAGGACAGTGGGAATGTTTTACACTTCACAGGGTGTATCTGACTGTGGGTCATGATATACACAGTGTGTCAGTGAGTGTGTTAATATTAATCTGTGTTCTCTGTCAGTGTGTTAATATTCCTGAGGACAGTGGGTGTGTTTTACACTTCACAGGGTGTATCTGACTGTGGGTCATGATATACACAATGTGTCAGTGAGTGTGTTAATATTAATCTGTGTTCTCTGTCAGTGTGTTAATATTCCTGAGGACAGTGGGGGTGTTTTACACTTCACAGGGTTTATCTGACTGTGGGTCATGATGTACACAGTGTGTCAGTGAGTGTGTTAATATTAATCTGTGTTCTCTGTCAGTGTGTTAATATTACTGAGGACAGTGGGGATGTTTTACACTTCACAGGGCTTATCTGACTGTGGGTCATGATGTACACAGTGTGTCAGTGAGTGTGTTAATATTAATCTGTGTTCTCTGTCAGTGTGTTAATATTCCTGAGGACAGTGGGGGTATTTTACACTTCACAGGGTTTATCTGACTGTGGGTCATGATGTACACAGTGTGTCAGTGAGTGTGTTAATATTAATCTGTGTTCTCTGTCAGTGTGTTAATATTACTGAGGACAGTGGGGATGTTTTACACTTCACAGGGTGTATCTGACTGTGAGTCATGATATACACAGTGTGTCAGTGAGTGTGTTAATATTAATCTGTGTTCTCTGTCAGTGTGTTAATATTACTGAGGACAGTGGGGGTGTTTTACACTTCACATGGTTTATCTGACTGTGGGTCATGATATACACAGTGTGTCAGTGAGTGTGTTAATATTAATCTTTGTACTCTGTCAGTGTGTTAATATTGCTGAGGACAGCGGGGGTGTTTTACACTTCACAGGGTGTATCTGACTCTGGGTCATGATATACACAGTGTGTCAGTGAGTGTGTTAACATTAATCTGTGTTCTCTGTCAGTGTGTTAATATTCCTGAGGACAGTGGGAATGTTTTACACTTCACAGGGTGTATCTGACTGTGGGTCATGATATACACAGTGTGTCAGTGAGTGTGTTAATATTAATCTGTGTTCTCTGTCAGTGTGTTAATATTCCTGAGGACAGTGGGGGTGTGTTACACTTCACAGGGTGTATCTGACTGTGGGTCATGATATACACAATGTGTCAGTGAGTGTGTTAATATTAATCTGTGTTCTCTGTCAGTGTGTTAATATTCCTGAGGACAGTGGGGGTGTTTTACACTTCACAGGGTTTATCTGACTGTGGGTCATGATGTACACAGTGTGTCAGTGAGTGTGTTAATATTAATCTGTGTTCTCTGTCAGTGTGTTAATATTACTGAGGACAGTGGGGATGTTTTACACTTCACAGGGTTTATCTGACTGTGGGTCATGATGTACACAGTGTGTCAGTGAGTGTGTTAATATTAATCTGTGTTCTCTGTCAGTGTGTTAATATTCCTGAGGACAGTGGGGGTATTTTACACTTCACAGGGTTTATCTGACTGTGGGTCATGATATACACAGTGTGTCAGTGAGTGTGTTAATATTAATCTGTGTTCTCTGTCAGTGTGTTAATATTACTGAGGACAGTGGGGATGTTTTACACTTCACAGGGTGTATCTGACTGTGAGTCATGATATACACAGTGTGTCAGTGAGTGTGTTAATATTAATCTGTGTTCTCTGTCAGTGTGTTAATATTACTGAGGACAGTGGGGGTGTTTTACACTTCACAGGGTGTATCTGACTGTGGGTCATGATGTACACAGTGTGTCAGTGAGTGTGTTAATATTAATCTGTGTTCTCTGTCAGTGTGTTAATATTCCTGAGGACAGTGGGGGTGTTTTACACTTCACAGGGTGTATCTGACTGTGGGTCATGATATACACAGTGTGTCAGTGAGTGTGTTAATATTAATCTGTGTTCTCTGTCAGTGTGTTAATATTCCTGAGGACAGTGGGGGTGTTTTACACTTCACAGGGTTTATCTGACTGTGGGTCATGATATACACAGTGTGTCAGTGAGTGTGTTAATATTAATCGGTGTTCTCTGTCAGTGTGTTAATATTCCTGAGGGCAGTGGGGGTGTTTTACACTTCACAGGGTGTATATGATTGTGGGTCATGATATACACAGTGTGTCAGTGAGTGTGTTAATATTAATCTGTGTTCTCTGTCAGTGTGTTAATATTACTGAGGACAGTGGGGATGTTTTACACTTCACAGGGTGTATCTGACTGTGAGTCATGATATACACAGTGTGTCAGTGAGTGTGTTAATATTAATCTGTGTTCTCTGTCAGTGTGTTAATATTACTGAGGACAGTGGGGGTGTTTTACACTTCACATGGTTTATCTGACTGTGGGTCATGATATACACAGTGTGTCAGTGAGTGTGTTAATATTAATCTTTGTACTCTGTCAGTGTGTTAATATTGCTGAGGACAGCGGGGGTGTTTTACACTTCACAGGGTGTATCTGACTCTGGGTCATGATATACACAGTGTGTCAGTGAGTGTGTTAACATTAATCTGTGTTCTCTGTCAGTGTGTTAATATTCCTGAGGACAGTGGGAATGTTTTACACTTCACAGGGTGTATCTGACTGTGGGTCATGATATACACAGTGTGTCAGTGAGTGTGTTAATATTAATCTGTGTTCTCTGTCAGTGTGTTAATATTCCTGAGGACAGTGGGGGTGTGTTACACTTCACAGGGTGTATCTGACTGTGGGTCATGATATACACAATGTGTCAGTGAGTGTGTTAATATTAATCTGTGTTCTCTGTCAGTGTGTTAATATTCCTGAGGACAGTGGGGGTGTTTTACACTTCACAGGGTTTATCTGACTGTGGGTCATGATGTACACAGTGTGTCAGTGAGTGTGTTAATATTAATCTGTGTTCTCTGTCAGTGTGTTAATATTACTGAGGACAGTGGGGATGTTTTACACTTCACAGGGTTTATCTGACTGTGGGTCATGATGTACACAGTGTGTCAGTGAGTGTGTTAATATTAATCTGTGTTCTCTGTCAGTGTGTTAATATTCCTGAGGACAGTGGGGGTATTTTACACTTCACAGGGTTTATCTGACTGTGGGTCATGATATACACAGTGTGTCAGTGAGTGTGTTAATATTAATCTGTGTTCTCTGTCAGTGTGTTAATATTACTGAGGACAGTGGGGATGTTTTACACTTCACAGGGTGTATCTGACTGTGAGTCATGATATACACAGTGTGTCAGTGAGTGTGTTAATATTAATCTGTGTTCTCTGTCAGTGTGTTAATATTACTGAGGACAGTGGGGGTGTTTTACACTTCACAGGGTGTATCTGACTGTGGGTCATGATGTACACAGTGTGTCAGTGAGTGTGTTAATATTAATCTGTGTTCTCTGTCAGTGTGTTAATATTCCTGAGGACAGTGGGGGTGTTTTACACTTCACAGGGTGTATCTGACTGTGGGTCATGATATACACAGTGTGTCAGTGAGTGTGTTAATATTAATCTGTGTTCTCTGTCAGTGTGTTAATATTCCTGAGGACAGTGGGGGTGTTTTACACTTCACAGGGTTTATCTGACTGTGGGTCATGATATACACAGTGTGTCAGTGAGTGTGTTAATATTAATCGGTGTTCTCTGTCAGTGTGTTAATATTCCTGAGGGCAGTGGGGGTGTTTTACACTTCACAGGGTGTATATGATTGTGGGTCATGATATACACAGTGTGTCAGTGAGTGTGTTAATATTAATCTGTGTTCTCTGTCAGTGTGTTAATATTACTGAGGACAGTGGGGATGTTTTACACTTCACAGGGTGTATCTGACTGTGAGTCATGATATACACAGTGTGTCAGTGAGTGTGTTAATATTAATCTGTGTTCTCTGTCAGTGTGTTAATATTACTGAGGACAGTGGGGGTGTTTTACACTTCACAGGGTGTATCTGACTGTGGGTCATGATGTACACAGTGTGTCAGTGAGTGTGTTAATATTAATCTGTGTTCTCTGTCAGTGTGTTAATATTCCTGAGGACAGTGGGGGTGTTTTACACTTCACAGGGTGTATCTGACTGTGGGTCATGATATACACAGTGTGTCAGTGAGTGTGTTAATATTAATCTGTGTTCTCTGTCAGTGTGTTAATATTCCTGAGGACAGTGGGGGTGTTTTACACTTCACAGGGTTTATCTGACTGTGGGTCATGATATACACAGTGTGTCAGTGAGTGTGTTAATATTAATCGGTGTTCTCTGTCAGTGTGTTAATATTCCTGAGGGCAGTGGGGGTGTTTTACACTTCACAGGGTGTATATGATTGTGGGTCATGATATACACAGTGTGTCAGTGAGAGTGTTAATATTAATATGTGTTCTCTGTCAGTGTGTTAATATTCCTGAGGATAGTGGGGATGTTTTACACTTCACAGGGTGTATCTGACTCTGTGTCATGATATACACAGTGTGTAGTGAGTGTGTTAATATTAATCTGTGTTCTCTCTCAGTGTGTTAATATTACTGAGGACAGTGGGGATGTTTTACACTTCACAGGGTGTATCTAACTGTGGGTCATGATATACACAGTGTGTCAGTGAGTGTGTGAATATTAATCTGTGTTCTCTGTCAGTGTGTTAATATTACTGAGGACAGTGGGGATGTTTTACACTTCACAGGGTTTATCTGACTGTGGGTCATGATATACACAGTGTGTCAGTGAGTGTGTTAATATTAATCTGTGTTCTCTGTCAGTGTGTTAATATTACTGAGGACAGTGGGGGTGTCTTACACTTCACAGGGTGTATCTGACTGTGGGTCATGATGTACACAGTGTGTCAGTGAGTGTGTTAATATTAATCTGTGTTCTCTGTCAGTGTGTTAATATTCCTGAGGACAGTGGGGGTGCTTTACACTTCACAGGGTGTATCTGACTGTGGGTCATGATGTACACAGTGTGTCAGTGAGTGTGTTAATATTAATCTGTGTTCTCTGTCAGTGTGTTTATATTCCTGAGGACAGTGGGGGTGTTTTACACTTCACAGGGTGTATCTGACTGTGGGTCATGATATACACAGTGTGTCAGTGAGTATGTTAATATTAATCTGTGTTCTCTGTCAGTGTGTTAATATTCCTGAGGACAGTGGGGGTGTTTTACACTTCACAGGGTTTATCTGACTGTGGGTCATGATATACACAGTGTGTCAGTGAGTGTGTTATTATTAATCGGTGTTCTCTGTCAGTGTGTTAATATTCCTGAGGACAGTGGGGATGTTTTACACTTCACAGGGTGTATCTGACTCTGTGTCATGATATACACAGTGTGTCAGTGAGTGTGTTAATATTAATCTGTGTTCTCTCTCAGTGTGTTAATATTACTGAGGACAGTGGGGGTGTTTTACACTTCACAGGGTGTATCTGACTGTGGGTCATGATGTACACAGTGTGTCAGTGAGAGTGTTAATATTAATCTGTGTTCTCTGTCAGTGTGTTAATATTGCTGAGGACAGCGGGGGTGTTTTACACTTCACAGGGTGTATCTTACTGTGGGTCATGATATACACAGTGTGTCAGTGAGTGTGTTAATAATAATCTGTGTTCTCTGTCAGTGTGTTAATATTACTGAGGACAGTGGGGGTGTTTTACACTTCACAGGGTGTATCTGACCCTGGGTCATGATGTACACAGTGTGTCAGTGAGTGTGTTAATATTAATCAGTGTTCTCTGTCAGTGTGTTAATATTCCTGAGGACAGTGGAGGTGTTTTACACTTCACAGGGTGTATCTGACTGTGGGTCATGATATACACAGTGTGTCAGTGAGTGTGTTAATATTAATCTGTGTTCTCTGTCAATGTGTTAATATTCCTGAGGACAGTGGGGGTGTTTTACACTTCACAGGGTGAATCTGACTGTGGGTCATGATATACGCAGTGTGTCAGTGAGTGTGTTAATATTAATCTGTGTTCTCTGTCAGTGTGTTAATATTCCTGAGGACAGTGGGGCTGTTTTACACTTCACAGGGTGTATCTGACTGTGGGTCATGATATACACAGTGTGTCAGTGTGTGTGTTAATATTAATCTGTCTTCTCTGTCAGGTGTTAATATTACTGAGGACAGTGGGGATGTTTTACACTTCACAGGGTGTATCTGACTCTGGGTCATGATGTACACAGTGTGTCAGTGAGTGTGTTAATATTAATCTGTGTACTCTGTCAGTGTGTTGATATTGCTGAGGACAGCGGGGGTGTTTTACACATCACAGGGTTTATCTGACTGTGGGTCATGATATACACAGTGTGTCAGTGAGTGTGTTAATATTAATCTGTGTACTCTGTCAGTGTGTTAATATTGCTGAGGACAGCGGGGGTGTTTTACACTTCACAGGGTGTATCTGACTCTGGGTCATGATATACACAGTGTGTCAGTGAGTGTGTTAACATTAATCTGTGTTCTCTGTCAGTGTGTTAATATTCCTGAGGACAGTGGGAATGTTTTACACTTCACAGGGTGTATATGACTGTGGGTCATGATATACACAGTGTGTCAGTGAGTGTGTTAATATTAATCTGTGTTCTCTGTCAGTGTGTTAATATTCCTGAGGACAGTGGGGGTGTTTTACACTTCACAGGGTGTATCTGACTGTGGGTCATGATATACACAGTGTGTCAGTGAGTGTGTTAATATTAATCTGTGTTCTCTATCAGTGTGTTAATATTCCTGAGGACAGTGGGGGTGTTTTACACTTCACAGTGTTTATCTGACTGTGGGTCATGATATACACAGTGTGTCAGTGAGTGTGTTAATATTAATCTGTGTTCTCTGTCAGTGTGTTAATATTCCTGAGGACAGTGGGGGTGTTTTACACTTCACAGGGTTTATCTGACTCTGTGTCATGATATACACAGTGTGTCAGTGAGTGTGATAATATTAATCTGTGTTCTCTGTCAGTGTGTTAATATTCCTGAGGACAGTGGGGGTGTTTTACACTTCACAGGGTGTATCTGACTCTGGGTCATGATATACACAGTGTGTCAGTGAGTGTGTTAATATTAATCTGTGTTCTCTGTCAGTGTGTTAATATTCCTGAGGACAGTGGGGTTGTTTTACACTTCACAGCGTTTATCTGACTGTGGGTCATGATGTACACAGTGTGTCAGTGAGTGTGTTAATATTAATCTGTGTTCTCTGTCAGTGTGTTAATATTACTGAGGACAGTGGGGATGTTTTACACTTCACAGGGTGTATCTGACTGTGAGTCATGATATACACAGTGTGTCAGTGAGTGTGTTAATATTAAGCTGTGTTTTCTGTCAGTGTGTTAATATTCCTGAGGACAGTGGGGGTGTTTTACACTTCACAGGGTGTATCTGACTGTGGGTCATGATATACACAGTGTGTCAGTGAGTGTGTTAATATTAATCTGTGTTCTCTGTCAGTGTGTTAATATTACTGAGGACAGTGGGGGTGTTTTACACTTCACAGGGTGTATCTGACTGTGGGTCATGATATACACAGTGTTTCAGTGAGTGTGTTAATATTAATCTGTGTTCTCTGTCAGTGTGTTAATATTCCTGAGGACAGTGGGGGTGTTTTACACTTCACAGGTTGTATCTGACTGTGGGTCATGATGTACACAGTGTGTCAGTGAGTGTGTTAATATTAATCTGTGTTCTCTGTCAGTGTGTTAATATTCCTGAGGACAGTGGGGGTGTTTTACACTTCACAGGGTGTATCTGACTGTGGGTCATGATATACACAGTGTGTCAGTGAGTGTGTTAATATTAATCTGTGTTCTCTGTCAGTGTGTTAATATTCCTGAGGACAGTGGGGGTGTTTTACACTTCACAGGGTGTATCTGACTCTGGGTCATGATATACACAGTGTGTCAGTGAGTGTGTTAATATTAATCTGTGTTCTCTGTCAGTGTGTTAATATTCCTGAGGACAGTGGGGGTGTTTTACACTTCACAGGGTGTATCTGACTCTGGGTCATGATATACACAGTGTGTCAGTGAGTGTGTTAATATTAATCTGTGTTCTCTGTCAGTGTGTTAATATTCCTGAGGACAGTGGGGGTGTTTTACACTTCACAGGGTGTATCTGACTCTGGGTCATGATATACACAGTGTGTCAGTGAGTGTGTTAATATTAATCTGTGTTCTCTGTCAGTGTGTTAATATTCCTGAGGACAGTGGGGGTGTTTTACACTTCACAGGGTTTATCTGACTGTGGTTCATGATGTTCACAGTGTGTCAGTGTGTGTGTTAATATTAATCTGTGTTCTCTGTCAGTGTGTTAATATTACTGAGGACAGTGGGGATGTTTTACAATTCACAGGGTGTATCTGACTGTGAGTCATGATATACACAGTGTGTCAGTGAGTGTGTTAATATTAATCTGTGTTCTCTGTCAGTGTGTTAATATTACTGAGGACAGTGGGGGTGTTTTACACTTCACAGGGTGTATCTGACTGTTGGTCATGATGTACACAGTGTGTCAGTGAGTGTGTTAATATTAATCTGTGTTCTCTGTCAGTGTGTTAATATTCCTGAGGACAGTGGGGGTGTTTTACACTTCACATGGTGTATCTGACTTTGGGTCATGATATACACAGTGTGTCAGTGAGTGTGTTAATATTAATCTGTGTTCTCTGTCAGTGTGTTAATATTCCTGAGGACAGCGGGGGTGTTTTACACTTCACAGGGTTTATCTGACTGTGGATCATGATATACACAGTGTGTCAGTGAGTGTGTTAATATTAATCTGTGTACTCTGTCAGTGTGTTAATATTGCTGAGGACAGCGGGGGTGTTTTACACTTCACCGGGTGTATCTGACTGTGAGTCATGATATACACAGTGTGTCAGTGAGTGTGTTAATATTAATCTGTGTTCTCTGTCAGTGTGTTAATATTGCTGAGGAAAGTCGGGGTGTTTTACACTTCACAGGGTGGATCTGACTGTGGGTCATGATATACACAGTGTGTCAGTGAGTGTGTTAATATTAATCTGTGTTCTCTGTCAGTGTGTTATTATTACTGAGGACAGTGGGGGTGTTTTACACTTCACAGGGTGTATCTGACTGTGGGTCATGATATACACAGTGTGTCAGTGAGTGTGTTAATATTAATCTGTGTTCTCTGTCAGTGTGTTAATATTCCTGAGGACAGTGGGGGTGTTTTACACTTCACCGGGTATATCTGACTGTGGGTCATGATATACACAGTGTGTCAGTGAGTGTGTTAACATTAATCTGTGTTCTCTGTCAGTGTGTTAATATTCCTGAGGACAGTGGGAATGTTTTACACTTCACAGGGTGTATCTGACTGTGGGTCATGATATACACAGTGTGTCAGTGAGTGTGTTAATATTAATCTGTGTTCTCTGTCAGTGTGTTAATATTCCTGAGGACAGTGGGGGTGTTTTACACTTCACAGGGTTTATCTGACTGGGGGTCATGATATACGCAGTGTGTCAGTGAGTGTGTTAATATTAATCTGTGTTCTCTGTCAGTGTGTTAATATTCCTGAGGACAGTGGGGGTGTTTTACACTTCACAGGGTGTATCTGACTGTGGGTCATGATATACACAGTGTGTCAGTGAGTGTGTTAATATTAATCTGTGTTCTCTGTCAGTGTGTTAATATTACTGAGGACAGTGGGGGTGTTTTACACTTCACAGGGTGTATCTGACTGTGGGTCATGAAATACACAGTGTGTCAGTGAGTGTGTTAATATTAATCTGTGTTCTCTGTCAGTGTGTTAATATTCCTGAGGACAGTGGGGGTGTTTCACACTTCACAGGGTGTATCTGACTCTTGGTCATGATCTCCACAGTGTGTCAGTGAGTGTTTTAATATTAATCTGTGTTCTCTGTCAGTGTGTTAATATTCCTGAGGACAGTGGGGGTGTTTTACACTTCACAGGGTGTATCTGACTGTCGGTCATGATGTACACAGTGTGTCAGTGAGTGTGTTAATATTAATCTGTGTTCTCTGTCAGTGTGTTAATATTCCTGAGGACAGTGGGGGTGTTTTACACTTCACAGGGTGTATCTGACTGTCGGTCATGATGTACACAGTGTGTCAGTGAGTGTGTTAATATTAATCTGTGTTCTCTGTCAGTGTGTTAATATTCCTGAGGACAGTGGGGGTGTTTTACACTTCACAGGGTGTATCTGACTGTGGGTCATGATATACACAGTGTGTCAGTGAGTGTGTTAATATTAATCTGTGTTCTCTGTCAGTGTGTTAATATTACTGAGGACAGTGGGCGTGTTTTACACTTCACAGGGTTTATCTGAGTGTGGGTCATGATATACACAGTGTGTCAGTGAGTGTGTTAATATTAATCTGTGTTCTCTGTCAGTGTGTTAATATTCCTGAGGACAGTGGGGGTGTTTTACACTTCACAGGGTGTATCTGACTGTGGGTCATGATATACACAGTGTGTCAGTGAGTGTGTTAATATTAATCTGTGTTCTCTGTCAGTGTGTTAATATTACTGAGGACAGTGGGGGTGTTTTACACTTCACAGGGTGTATCTGACTGTGGGTCATGATATACACAGTGTGTCAGTGAGTGTGTTAATATTAATCTGTGTTCTCTGTCAGTGTGTTAATATTACTGAGGACAGTGGGCGTGTTTTACACTTCACAGGGTTTATCTGAGTGTGGGTCATGATATACACAGTGTGTCAGTGAGTGTGTTAATATTAATCTGTGTTCTCTGTCAGTGTGTTAATATTCCTGAGGACAGTGGGGGTGTTTTACACTTCACAGGGTGTATCTGACTGTGGGTCATGATATACACAGTGTGTCAGTGAGTGTGTTAATATTAATCTGTGTTCTCTGTCAGTGTGTTAATATTACTGAGGACAGTGGGGGTGTTTTACACTTCACAGGGTGTATCTGACTGTGGGTCATGATATACACAGTGTGTCAGTGAGTGTGTTAATATTAATCTGTGTTCTCTGTCAGTGTGTTAATATTCCTGAGGACAGTGGGGATGTTTTACACTTCACAGGGTTTATCTGACTGTGGGTCATGATATACACAGTGTGTCAGTGAGTGTGTTAATATTAATCTGTGTACTCTGTCAGTGTGTTAATATTCCTGAGGACAGTGGGGGTGTTTTACACTTCACAGGGTGTATCTGACTGTGGGTCATGATGTACACAGTGTGTCAGTGAGTGTGTTAATATTAATCTGTGTTCTCTGTCAGTGTGTTAATATTCCTGAGGACAGTGGGGGTGTTTTACACTTCACAGGGTTTATCTGACTGCGGGTCATGATATACACAGTGTGTCAGTGAGTGTGTTAATATTAATCTGTGTTCTCTGTCAGTGTGTTAATATTGCTGAGGACAGTGGGGGTGTTTTACACTTCACAGGGTTTATCTGACTGTGGGTCATGATGTACACAGTGTGTCAGTGAGTGTGTTAATATTAATATGTGTTCTCTGTCAGTGTGTTAATATTGCTGAGGACAGTGGGGGTGTTTTACACTTCACAGGGTTTATCTGACTGTGGGTCATGATGTACACAGTGTGTCAGTGAGTGTGTTAATATTAATCTGTGTTCTCTGTCAGTGTGTTAATATTCCTGAGGACAGTGGGGGTGTTTTACACTTCACAGGGTGTATCTGACTGTGGGTCATGATATACACAGTGTGTCAGTGAGTGTGTTAATATTAATCTGTGTTCTCTGTCAGTGTGTTAATATTACTGAGGACAGTGGGGGTGTTTTACACTTCACAGGGTGTATCTGACTGTGGGTCATGATATCCACAGTGTGTCAGTGAGTGTGTTAATATTAATCTGTGTTCTCTGTCAGTGTGTTAATATTACTGAGGACAGTGGGGGTGTTTTACACTTCACAGGGTGTATCTGACTGTGAGTCACGATATACACAGTGTGTCAGTGAGTGTGTTAATATTAATCTGTGTTCTCTGTCAGTGTGTTAATATTCCTGAGGACAGTGGGGGTGTTTTACACTTCACAGGGTGTATCTGACTGTGGGTCATGATATACACAGTGTGTCAGTGAGTGTGTTCATAATAATCTGTGTTCTCTGTTAGTGTGTTAATATTCCTGAGGACAGTGGGGGTGTTTTACACTTCACAGTGTGTATCTGACTGTGGGTCATGATATACACAGTGTGTCAGTGAGTGTGTTAATATTACTCTGTGTACTCTGTCAGTGTGTTAATATTACTGAGGACAGTGGGGGTGTTTTACACTTCACAGGGTGTATCTAACTGTGGGTCATGATGTACTCAGTGTGTCAGTGAGTGTGTTAATATTAATCTGTGTTCTCTGTCAGTGTGTTAATATTCCTGAGGACAGTGGGGGTGTTTTACACTTCACAGGGTGTATCTGACTGTGTGTCATGATATACACAGTGTGTCAGTGAGTGTGTTAATATTAATCTGTGTTCTCTGTCAGTGTGTTAATATTGCTGAGGACAGTGGGGGTGTTTTACACTTCACAGGGTGTATCTGACTCTGGGTCATGATATACACAGTGTGTCAGTGAGTGTGTTAATATTAATCTGTGTTCTCTGTCAGTGTGTTAATATTCCTGAGGACAGTGGGGGTGTTTTACACTTCACAGGGTGTATCTGACTGTGAGTCATGATTTACACAGTGTGTCAGTGAGTGTGTTAATATTAATCTGTGTTCTCTGTCAGTGTGTTAATATTACTGAGGACAGTGGGGGTGTTTTACACTTCACAGGGTGTATCTGACTGTGGGTCATGATATACACAGTGTGTCAGTGAGTGTGTTAATATTAATCTGTGTTCTCTGTCAGTGTGTTAATATTCCTGAGGACAGTGGGGGTGTTTTACACTTCACAGGGTGTATCTGACTGTGGGTCATGATATACACAGTGTGTCAGTGAGTGTGTTAATATTAATCTGTGTTCTCTGTCAGTGTGTTAATATTACTGAGGACAGTGGGGGTGTTTTACACTTCACAGGGTGTATCTAACTGTGGGTCATGATGTACTCAGTGTGTCAGTGAGTGTGTTAATATTAATCTGTGTTCTCAGTCAGTGTGTTAATATTACTGAGGACAGTGGGGGTGTTTTACACTTCACAGGGTGTATCTGACTGTGGGTCATGATATACACAGTGTGTCAGTGAGTGTGTTAATATTAATCTGTGTTCTCTGTCAGTGTGTTAATATTCCTGAGGACAGTGGGGGTGTTTTACACTTCACAGGGTTTATCTGACTGTGGGTCATGATGTACACAGTGTGTCAGTGTGTGTGTTAATATTAATCTGTGTTCTCTGTCAGTGTGTTAATATTACTGAGGACAGTGGGGGTGTTTTACACTTCACAGGGTGTATCTGACTGTGGGTCATGATGTACACAGTGTGTCAGTGAGTGTGTTAATATTAATCTGTTTTCTCTGTCAGTGTGTTAATATTCCTGAGGACAGTGGGGGTGTTTTACACTTCACATGGTGTATCTGACTTTGGGTCATGATATACACAGTGTGTCAGTGAGTGTGTTAATATTAATCCCTGTTCTCTGTCAGTGTGTTAATATTCCTGAGGACAGCGGGGGTGTTTTACACTTCACAGGGTTTATCTGACTGTGGATCATGATATACACAGTGTGTCAGTGAGTGTGTTAATATTAATCTGTGTACTCTGTCAGTGTGTTAATATTGCTGAGGACAGCGGGGGTGTTTTACACTTCACCGGGTGTATCTGTCTGTGAGTCATGATATACACAGTGTGTCAGTGAGTGTGTTAATATTAATCTGTGTTCTCTGTCAGTGTGTTAATATTACTGAGGAAAGTCGGGGTGTTTTACACTTCACAGGGTGTATCTGACTGTGGGTCATGATATACACTGTGTGTCAGTGAGTGTGTTAATATTAATCTGTGTTCTCTGTCAGTGTGTTATTATTACTGAGGACAGTGGGGGTGTTTTACACTTCACAGGGTGTATCTGACTGTGGGTCATGATATACACAGTGTGTCAGTGAGTGTGTTAATATTAATCTGTGTTCTCTGTCAGTGTGTTAATATTCCTGAGGACAGTGGGGGTGTTTTACACTTCACAGGGTATATCTGACTGTGGGTCATGATGTACACAGTGTGTCAGTGAGTGTGTTAACATTAATCTGTGTTCTCTGTCAGTGTGTTAATATTCCTGAGGACAGTGGGAATGTTTTACACTTCACAGGGTGTATCTGACTGTGGGTCATGATATACACAGTGTGTCAGTGAGTGTGTTAATATTAATCTGTGTTCTCTGTCAGTGTGTTAATATTCCTGAGGACAGTGGGGGTGTTTTACACTTCACAGGGTTTATCTGACTGGGGGTCATGATATACACAGTGTGTCAGTGAGTGTGTTAATATTAATCTGTGTTCTCTGTCAGTGTGTTAATATTCCTGAGGACAGTGGGGGTGTTTTACACTTCACAGGGTGTATCTGACTGTGGGTCATGATATACACAGTGTGTCAGTGAGTGTGTTAATATTAATCTGTGTTCTCTGTCAGTGTGTTAATATTCCTGAGGACAGTGGGGGTGTTTTACACTTCACAGGGTGTATCTGACTGTGGGTCATGATATACACAGTGTGTCAGTGAGTGTGTTAATATTAATCTGTGTTCTCTGTCAGTGTGTTAATATTCCTGAGGACAGTGGGGGTGTTTTACACTTCACAGGGTTTATCTGACTGTGGGTCATGATGTACACAGTGTGTCAGTGAGTGTGTTAATATTAATCTGTGTTCTCTGTCAGTGTGTTAATATTACTGAGGACAGTGGGGATGTTTTACACTTCACAGGCTGTATCTGACTGTGAGTCATGATATACACAGTGTGTCAGTGAGTGTGTTAATATTAATCTGTGTTCTCTGTCAGTGTGTTAATATTACTGAGGACAGTGGGGGTGTTTTACACTTCACAGGGTGTATCTGACTGTGGGTCATGATGTACACAGTGTGTCAGTGAGTGTGTTAATATTAATCTGTGTTCTCTGTCAGTGTGTTAATATTCCTGAGGACAGTGGGGGTGTTTTACACTTCACAGGGTGTATCTGACTGTGGGTCATGATATACACAGTGTGTCAGTGAGTGTGTTAATATTAATCTGTGTTCTCTGTCAGTGTGTTAATATTCCTGAGGACAGTGGGGGTGTTTTACACTTCACAGGGTTTATCTGACTGTGGGTCATGATATACACAGTGTGTCAGTGAGTGTGTTAATATTAATCGGTGTTCTCTGTCAGTGTGTTAATATTCCTGAGGACAGTGGGGGTGTTTTACACTTCACAGGGTGTATATGATTGTGGGTCATGATATACACAGTGTGTCAGTGAGAGTGTTAATATTAATCTGTGTTCTCTGTCAGTGTGATAATATTCCTGAGGATAGTGGGGATGTTTTACACTTCACAGGGTGTATCTGACTCTGTGTCATGATATACACAGTGTGTCAGTGAGTGTGTTAATATTAATCTGTGTTCTCTGTCAGTGTGTTAATATTACTGAGGACAGTGGGGATGTTTTACAATTCACAGGGTGTATCTGACTGTGAGTCATGATATACACAGTGTGTCAGTGAGTGTGTTAATATTAATCTGTGTTCTCTGTCAGTGTGTTAATATTACTGAGGACAGTGGGGGTGTTTTACACTTCACAGGGTGTATCTGACTGTGGGTCATGATGTACACAGTGTGTCAGTGAGTGTGTTAATATTAATCTGTTTTCTCTGTCAGTGTGTTAATATTCCTGAGGACAGTGGGGGTGTTTTACACTTCACATGGTGTATCTGACTTTGGGTCATGATATACACAGTGTGTCAGTGAGTGTGTTAATATTAATCTGTGTTCTCTGTCAGTGTGTTAATATTCCTGAGGACAGCGGGGGTGTTTTACACTTCACAGGGTTTATCTGACTGTGGATCATGATATACACAGTGTGTCAGTGAGTGTGTTAATATTAATCTGTGTACTCTGTCAGTGTGTTAATATTGCTGAGGACAGCGGGGGTGTTTTACACTTCACCGGGTGTATCTGACTGTGAGTCATGATATACACAGTGTGTCAGTGAGTGTGTTAATATTAATCTGTGTTCTCTGTCAGTGTGTTAATATTACTGAGGAAAGTCGGGGTGTTTTACACTTCACAGGGTGTATCTGACTGTGGGTCATGATATACACAGTGTGTCAGTGAGTGTGTTAATATTAATCTGTGTTCTCTGTCAGTGTGTTATTATTACTGAGGACAGTGGGGGTGTTTTACACTTCACAGGGTGTATCTGACTGTGGGTCATGATATACACAGTGTGTCAGTGAGTGTGTTAATATTAATCTGTGTTCTCTGTCAGTGTGTTAATATTCCTGAGGACAGTGGGGGTGTTTTACACTTCACAGGGTATATCTGACTGTGGGTCATGATATACACAGTGTGTCAGTGAGTGTGTTAACATTAATCTGTGTTCTCTGTCAGTGTGTTAATATTCCTGAGGACAGTGGGAATGTTTTACACTTCACAGGGTGTATCTGACTGTGGGTCATGATATACACAGTGTGTCAGTGAGTGTGTTAATATTAATCTGTGTTCTCTGTCAGTGTGTTAATATTCCTGAGGACAGTGGGGGTGTTTTACACTTCACAGGGTTTATCTGACTGGGTGTCATGATATACACAGTGTGTCAGTGAGTGTGTTAATATTAATCTGTGTTCTCTGTCAGTGTGTTAATATTCCTGAGGACAGCGGGGGTGTTTTACACTTCACAGGGTGTATCTGACTGTGGGTCATGATATACACAGTGTGTCAGTGAGTGTGTTAATATTAATCTGTGTTCTCTGTCAGTGTGTTAATATTCCTGAGGACAGTGGGGGTGTTTTACACTTCACAGGGTGTATCTGACTGTGGGTCATGATATACACAGTGTGTCAGTGAGTGTGTTAATATTAATCTGTGTTCTCTGTCAGTGTGTTAATATTCCTGAGGACAGTGGGGGTGTTTTACACTTCACAGGGTTTATCTGACTGTGGGTCATGATGGACACAGTGTGTCAGTGAGTGTGTTAATATTAATCTGTGTTCTCTGTCAGTGTGTTAATATTACTGAGGACAGTGGGGATGTTTTACACTTCACAGGGTTTATCTGACTGTGGGTCATGATGTACACAGTGTGTCAGTGAGTGTGTTAATATTAATCTGTGTTCTCTGTCAGTGTGTTAATATTACTGAGGACAGTGGGGATGTTTTACACTTCACAGGCTGTATCTGACTGTGGGTCATGATATACACAGTGTGTCAGTGAGTGTGTTAATATTAATCTGTGTTCTCTGTCAGTGTGTTAATATTACTGAGGACAGTGGGGGTGTTTTACACTTCACAGGGTGTATCTGACTGTGGGTCATGATGTACACAGTGTGTCAGTGAGTGTGTTAATATTAATCTGTGTTCTCTGTCAGTGTGTTAATATTCCTGAGGACAGTGGGGGTGTTTTACACTTCACAGGGTGTATCTGACTGTGGGTCATGATATACACAGTGTGTCAGTGAGTGTGTTAATATTAATCTGTGTTCTCTGTCAGTGTGTTAATATTCCTGAGGACAGTGGGGGTGTTTTACACTTCACAGGGTTTATCTGACTGTGGGTCATGATATACACAGTGTGTCAGTGAGTGTGTTAATATTAATCGGTGTTCTCTGTCAGTGTGTTAATATTCCTGAGGACAGTGGGGGTGTTTTACACTTCACAGGGTGTATATGATTGTGGGTCATGATATACACAGTGTGTCAGTGAGAGTGTTAATATTAATCTGTGTTCTCTGTCAGTGTGCTAATATTCCTGAGGATAGTGGGGATGTTTTACACTTCACAGGGTGTATCTGACTCTGTGTCATGATATACACAGTGTGTCAGTGAGTGTGTTAATATTAATCTGTGTTCTCTCTCAGTGTGTTAATATTACTGAGGACAGTGGGGATGTTTTACACTTCACAGGGTGTATCTAACTGTGGGTCATGATATACACAGTGTGTCAGTGAGTGTGTGAATATTAATCTGTGTTCTCTGTCAGTGTGTTAATATTACTGAGGACAGTGGGGATGTTTTACACTTCACAGGGTTTATCTGACTGTGGGTCATGATATACACAGTGTGTCAGTGAGTGTGTTAATATTAATCTGTGTTCTCTGTCAGTGTGTTAATATTACTGAGGACAGTGGGGGTGTTTTACACTTCACAGGGTGTATCTGACTGTGGGTCATGATATACACAGTGTGTCAGTGAGTGTGTTCATAATAATCTGTGTTCTCTGTTAGTGTGTTAATATTCCTGAGGACAGTGGGGGTGTTTTACACTTCACAGTGTGTATCTGACTGTGGGTCATGATATACACAGTGTGTCAGTGAGTGTGTTAATATTACTCTGTGTACTCTGTCAGTGTGTTAATATTACTGAGGACAGTGGGGGTGTTTTACACTTCACAGGGTGTATCTAACTGTGGGTCATGATGTACTCAGTGTGTCAGTGAGTGTGTTAATATTAATCTGTGTTCTCTGTCAGTGTGTTAATATTCCTGAGGACAGTGGGGGTGTTTTACACTTCACAGGGTGTATCTGACTGTGTGTCATGATATACACAGTGTGTCAGTGAGTGTGTTAATATTAATCTGTGTTCTCTGTCAGTGTGTTAATATTGCTGAGGACAGTGGGGGTGTTTTACACTTCACAGGGTGTATCTGACTCTGGGTCATGATATACACAGTGTGTCAGTGAGTGTGTTAATATTAATCTGTGTTCTCTGTCAGTGTGTTAATATTCCTGAGGACAGTGGGGGTGTTTTACACTTCACAGGGTGTATCTGACTGTGAGTCATGATTTACACAGTGTGTCAGTGAGTGTGTTAATATTAATCTGTGTTCTCTGTCAGTGTGTTAATATTACTGAGGACAGTGGGGGTGTTTTACACTTCACAGGGTGTATCTGACTGTGGGTCATGATATACACAGTGTGTCAGTGAGTGTGTTAATATTAATCTGTGTTCTCTGTCAGTGTGTTAATATTCCTGAGGACAGTGGGGGTGTTTTACACTTCACAGGGTGTATCTGACTGTGGGTCATGATATACACAGTGTGTCAGTGAGTGTGTTAATATTAATCTGTGTTCTCTGTCAGTGTGTTAATATTACTGAGGACAGTGGGGGTGTTTTACACTTCACAGGGTGTATCTAACTGTGGGTCATGATGTACTCAGTGTGTCAGTGAGTGTGTTAATATTAATCTGTGTTCTCAGTCAGTGTGTTAATATTACTGAGGACAGTGGGGGTGTTTTACACTTCACAGGGTGTATCTGACTGTGGGTCATGATATACACAGTGTGTCAGTGAGTGTGTTAATATTAATCTGTGTTCTCTGTCAGTGTGTTAATATTCCTGAGGACAGTGGGGGTGTTTTACACTTCACAGGGTTTATCTGACTGTGGGTCATGATGTACACAGTGTGTCAGTGTGTGTGTTAATATTAATCTGTGTTCTCTGTCAGTGTGTTAATATTACTGAGGTCAGTGGGGGTGTTTTACACTTCACAGGGTGTATCTGACTGTGGGTCATGATGTACACAGTGTGTCAGTGAGTGTGTTAATATTAATCTGTTTTCTCTGTCAGTGTGTTAATATTCCTGAGGACAGTGGGGGTGTTTTACACTTCACATGGTGTATCTGACTTTGGGTCATGATATACACAGTGTGTCAGTGAGTGTGTTAATATTAATCCCTGTTCTCTGTCAGTGTGTTAATATTCCTGAGGACAGCGGGGGTGTTTTACACTTCACAGGGTTTATCTGACTGTGGATCATGATATACACAGTGTGTCAGTGAGTGTGTTAATATTAATCTGTGTACTCTGTCAGTGTGTTAATATTGCTGAGGACAGCGGGGGTGTTTTACACTTCACCGGGTGTATCTGTCTGTGAGTCATGATATACACAGTGTGTCAGTGAGTGTGTTAATATTAATCTGTGTTCTCTGTCAGTGTGTTAATATTACTGAGGAAAGTCGGGGTGTTTTACACTTCACAGGGTGTATCTGACTGTGGGTCATGATATACACTGTGTGTCAGTGAGTGTGTTAATATTAATCTGTGTTCTCTGTCAGTGTGTTATTATTACTGAGGACAGTGGGGGTGTTTTACACTTCACAGGGTGTATCTGACTGTGGGTCATGATATACACAGTGTGTCAGTGAGTGTGTTAATATTAATCTGTGTTCTCTGTCAGTGTGTTAATATTCCTGAGGACAGTGGGGGTGTTTTACACTTCACAGGGTATATCTGACTGTGGGTCATGATGTACACAGTGTGTCAGTGAGTGTGTTAACATTAATCTGTGTTCTCTGTCAGTGTGTTAATATTCCTGAGGACAGTGGGAATGTTTTACACTTCACAGGGTGTATCTGACTGTGGGTCATGATATACACAGTGTGTCAGTGAGTGTGTTAATATTAATCTGTGTTCTCTGTCAGTGTGTTAATATTCCTGAGGACAGTGGGGGTGTTTTACACTTCACAGGGTTTATCTGACTGGGGGTCATGATATACACAGTGTGTCAGTGAGTGTGTTAATATTAATCTGTGTTCTCTGTCAGTGTGTTAATATTCCTGAGGACAGTGGGGGTGTTTTACACTTCACAGGGTGTATCTGACTGTGGGTCATGATATACACAGTGTGTCAGTGAGTGTGTTAATATTAATCTGTGTTCTCTGTCAGTGTGTTAATATTCCTGAGGACAGTGGGGGTGTTTTACACTTCACAGGGTGTATCTGACTGTGGGTCATGATATACACAGTGTGTCAGTGAGTGTGTTAATATTAATCTGTGTTCTCTGTCAGTGTGTTAATATTCCTGAGGACAGTGGGGGTGTTTTACACTTCACAGGGTTTATCTGACTGTGGGTCATGATGTACACAGTGTGTCAGTGAGTGTGTTAATATTAATCTGTGTTCTCTGTCAGTGTGTTAATATTACTGAGGACAGTGGGGATGTTTTACACTTCACAGGCTGTATCTGACTGTGAGTCATGATATACACAGTGTGTCAGTGAGTGTGTTAATATTAATCTGTGTTCTCTGTCAGTGTGTTAATATTACTGAGGACAGTGGGGGTGTTTTACACTTCACAGGGTGTATCTGACTGTGGGTCATGATGTACACAGTGTGTCAGTGAGTGTGTTAATATTAATCTGTGTTCTCTGTCAGTGTGTTAATATTCCTGAGGACAGTGGGGGTGTTTTACACTTCACAGGGTGTATCTGACTGTGGGTCATGATATACACAGTGTGTCAGTGAGTGTGTTAATATTAATCTGTGTTCTCTGTCAGTGTGTTAATATTCCTGAGGACAGTGGGGGTGTTTTACACTTCACAGGGTTTATCTGACTGTGGGTCATGATATACACAGTGTGTCAGTGAGTGTGTTAATATTAATCTGTGTTCTCTGTCAGTGTGTTAATATTACTGAGGACAGTGGGGGTGTTTTACACTTCACAGGGTGTATATGATTGTGGGTCATGATATACACAGTGTGTCAGTGAGAGTGTTAATATTAATCTGTGTTCTCTGTCAGTGTGATAATATTCCTGAGGATAGTGGGGATGTTTTACACTTCACAGGGTGTATCTGACTCTGTGTCATGATATACACAGTGTGTCAGTGAGTGTGTTAATATTAATCTGTGTTCTCTGTCAGTGTGTTAATATTACTGAGGACAGTGGGGATGTTTTACAATTCACAGGGTGTATCTGACTGTGAGTCATGATATACACAGTGTGTCAGTGAGTGTGTTAATATTAATCTGTGTTCTCTGTCAGTGTGTTAATATTACTGAGGACAGTGGGGGTGTTTTACACTTCACAGGGTGTATCTGACTGTGGGTCATGATGTACACAGTGTGTCAGTGAGTGTGTTAATATTAATCTGTTTTCTCTGTCAGTGTGTTAATATTCCTGAGGACAGTGGGGGTGTTTTACACTTCACATGGTGTATCTGACTTTGGGTCATGATATACACAGTGTGTCAGTGAGTGTGTTAATATTAATCTGTGTTCTCTGTCAGTGTGTTAATATTCCTGAGGACAGCGGGGGTGTTTTACACTTCACAGGGTTTATCTGACTGTGGATCATGATATACACAGTGTGTCAGTGAGTGTGTTAATATTAATCTGTGTACTCTGTCAGTGTGTTAATATTGCTGAGGACAGCGGGGGTGTTTTACACTTCACCGGGTGTATCTGACTGTGAGTCATGATATACACAGTGTGTCAGTGAGTGTGTTAATATTAATCTGTGTTCTCTGTCAGTGTGTTAATATTACTGAGGAAAGTCGGGGTGTTTTACACTTCACAGGGTGTATCTGACTGTGGGTCATGATATACACAGTGTGTCAGTGAGTGTGTTAATATTAATCTGTGTTCTCTGTCAGTGTGTTATTATTACTGAGGACAGTGGGGGTGTTTTACACTTCACAGGGTGTATCTGACTGTGGGTCATGATATACACAGTGTGTCAGTGAGTGTGTTAATATTAATCTGTGTTCTCTGTCAGTGTGTTAATATTCCTGAGGACAGTGGGGGTGTTTTACACTTCACAGGGTATATCTGACTGTGGGTCATGATATACACAGTGTGTCAGTGAGTGTGTTAACATTAATCTGTGTTCTCTGTCAGTGTGTTAATATTCCTGAGGACAGTGGGAATGTTTTACACTTCACAGGGTGTATCTGACTGTGGGTCATGATATACACAGTGTGTCAGTGAGTGTGTTAATATTAATCTGTGTTCTCTGTCAGTGTGTTAATATTCCTGAGGACAGTGGGGGTGTTTTACACTTCACAGGGTTTATCTGACTGGGTGTCATGATATACACAGTGTGTCAGTGAGTGTGTTAATATTAATCTGTGTTCTCTGTCAGTGTGTTAATATTCCTGAGGACAGCGGGGGTGTTTTACACTTCACAGGGTGTATCTGACTGTGGGTCATGATATACACAGTGTGTCAGTGAGTGTGTTAATATTAATCTGTGTTCTCTGTCAGTGTGTTAATATTCCTGAGGACAGTGGGGGTGTTTTACACTTCACAGGGTGTATCTGACTGTGGGTCATGATATACACAGTGTGTCAGTGAGTGTGTTAATATTAATCTGTGTTCTCTGTCAGTGTGTTAATATTCCTGAGGACAGTGGGGGTGTTTTACACTTCACAGGGTTTATCTGACTGTGGGTCATGATGGACACAGTGTGTCAGTGAGTGTGTTAATATTAATCTGTGTTCTCTGTCAGTGTGTTAATATTACTGAGGACAGTGGGGATGTTTTACACTTCACAGGGTTTATCTGACTGTGGGTCATGATGTACACAGTGTGTCAGTGAGTGTGTTAATATTAATCTGTGTTCTCTGTCAGTGTGTTAATATTACTGAGGACAGTGGGGATGTTTTACACTTCACAGGCTGTATCTGACTGTGGGTCATGATATACACAGTGTGTCAGTGAGTGTGTTAATATTAATCTGTGTTCTCTGTCAGTGTGTTAATATTACTGAGGACAGTGGGGGTGTTTTACACTTCACAGGGTGTATCTGACTGTGGGTCATGATGTACACAGTGTGTCAGTGAGTGTGTTAATATTAATCTGTGTTCTCTGTCAGTGTGTTAATATTCCTGAGGACAGTGGGGGTGTTTTACACTTCACAGGGTGTATCTGACTGTGGGTCATGATATACACAGTGTGTCAGTGAGTGTGTTAATATTAATCTGTGTTCTCTGTCAGTGTGTTAATATTCCTGAGGACAGTGGGGGTGTTTTACACTTCACAGGGTTTATCTGACTGTGGGTCATGATATACACAGTGTGTCAGTGAGTGTGTTAATATTAATCGGTGTTCTCTGTCAGTGTGTTAATATTCCTGAGGACAGTGGGGGTGTTTTACACTTCACAGGGTGTATATGATTGTGGGTCATGATATACACAGTGTGTCAGTGAGAGTGTTAATATTAATCTGTGTTCTCTGTCAGTGTGCTAATATTCCTGAGGATAGTGGGGATGTTTTACACTTCACAGGGTGTATCTGACTCTGTGTCATGATATACACAGTGTGTCAGTGAGTGTGTTAATATTAATCTGTGTTCTCTCTCAGTGTGTTAATATTACTGAGGACAGTGGGGATGTTTTACACTTCACAGGGTGTATCTAACTGTGGGTCATGATATACACAGTGTGTCAGTGAGTGTGTGAATATTAATCTGTGTTCTCTGTCAGTGTGTTAATATTACTGAGGACAGTGGGGATGTTTTACACTTCACAGGGTTTATCTGACTGTGGGTCATGATATACACAGTGTGTCAGTGAGTGTGTTAATATTAATCTGTGTTCTCTGTCAGTGTGTTAATATTACTGAGGACAGTGGGGGTGTTTTACACTTCACAGGGTGTATCTGACTGTGGGTCATGATGTACACAGTGTGTCAGTGAGTGTGTTAATATTAATCTGTGTTCTCTGTCAGTGTGTTAATATTCCTGAGGACAGTGGGGGTGCTTTACACTTCACCGGGTGTATCTGACTGTGGGTCATGATGTACACAGTGTGTCAGTGAGTGTGTTAATATTAATCTGTGTTCTCTGTCAGTGTGTTAATATTCCTGAGGACAGTGGGGGTGTTTTACACTTCACAGGGTGTAACTGACTGTGGGTCATGATATACACAGTGTGTCAGTGAGTGTGTTAATATTAATCTGTGTTCTCTGTCAGTGTGTTAATATTCCTGAGGACAGTGGGGGTGTTTTACACTTCACAGGGTTCATCTGACTGTGGGTCATGATATACACAGTGTGTCAGTGAGTGTGTTAATATTAATCGGTGTTCTCTGTCAGTGTGTTAATATTCCTGAGGACAGTGGGGATGTTTTACACTTCACAGGGTGTATCTGACTCTGTGTCATGATATACACAGTGTGTCAGTGAGTGTGTTAATATTAATCTGCGTTCTCTCTCAGTGTGTTAATATTACTGAGGACAGTGGGGATGTTTTAGACTTCACAGGGTGTATCTAACTGTGGGTCATGATATACACAGTGTGTCAGTGAGTGTGTGAATATTAATCTGTGTTCTCTGTCAGTGTGTTTATATTACTGAGGACAGTGGGGATGTTTTACACTTCACAGGGTTTATCTGACTGTGGGTCATGATATACACAGTGTGTCAGTGAGTGTGTTAATATTAATCTGTGTTCTCTGTCAGTGTGTTAATATTACTGAGGACAGTGGGGGTGTTTTACACTTCACAGGGTGTATCTGACTGTGGGTCATGATGTACACAGTGTGTCAGTGAGTGTGTTAATATTAATCTGTGCTCTCTGTCAGTGTGTTAATATTCCTGAGGACAGTGGGGGTGTTTTACACTTCACAGGGTGTATCTGACTGTGGGTCATGATATACACAGTGTGTCAGTGAGTGTGTTAATATTAATCTGTGTTCTCTGTCAGTGTGTTAATATTCCTGAGGACAGTGGGGGTGTTTTACACTTCACAGGGTGTATCTGACTCTGAGACATGATATACACAGTGTGTCAGTGAGTGTGTTAATATTAATCTGTGTTCTCTGTCAGTGTGTTAATATTCCTGAGGACAGTGGGGGTGTTTTACACTTCACAGGGTGTATCTGACTCTGGGTCATGATATACACAGTGTGTCAGTGAGTGTGTTAATATTAATCTGTGTTCTCTGTCAGTGTGTTAATATTCCTGAGGACAATGGGGGTGTTTTACACTTCACAGGGTGTATCTGACTGTGGGTCATGTTGTACACAGTGTGTCAGTGAGTGTGTTAATATTAATCTGTGTTCTCTGTCACTGTGTTAATATTCCTGAGGACAGTGGGAATGTTTTACACTTCACCGGGCGTATCTGGCTGTGGGTCATGATGTACACAGTATGTCGTTGAGTGTGTTAATATTAATCTCTGTTCTCTGTCAGTGTGTTAATATTCCTGAGGACAGTGGGGGTGTTTTACACTTCACAGGGTGTATCTGACTGTGGGTCATGATATACACAGTGTGTCAGTGAGTGTGTTAATATTAATCTGTGTTCTCTGTCAGTGTGTTAATATTCCTGAGGACAATGGGGGTGTTTTACACTTCACAGGGTGTATCTGACTGTGGGTCATGTTGTACACAGTGTGTCAGTGAGTGTGTTAATATTAATCTGTGTTCTCTGTCACTGTGTTAATATTCCTGAGGACAGTGGGAATGTTTTACACTTCACCGGGTGTATCTGGCTGTGAGTCATGATGTACACAGTATGTCGTTGAGTGTGTTAATATTAATCTGTGTTCTCTGTCAGTGTGTTAATATTGCTGAGGACAGCGGGGGTGTTTTACACTTCACAGGGTTTATCTGACTGTGGATCATGATATACATAGTGTGTCAGTGAGTGTGTTAATATTAATCTGTGTACTCTGTCAGTGTGTTAATATTGCTGAGGACAGCGGGGGTGTTTTACACTTCACCGGGTGTATCTGACTGTGAGTCATGATATACACAGTGTGTCAGTGAGTGTGTTAATATTAATCTGTGTTCTCTGTCAGTGTGTTAATATTACTGAGGAAAGTGGGAATGTTTTACACTTCACAGGGTGTATCTGACTGTGGGTCATGATATACACAGTGTGTCAGTGAGTGTTTTAATATTAATCTGTGTTCTCTTTCAGTGTGTTAATATTCCTGAGGACAGTGGGGGTTTTTTACACTTCACAGGGTATATCTGACTGTGGGTCATGATATACTCAGTGTGTCAGTGAGTGTGTTAACATTAATCTGTGTTCTCTGTCAGTGTGTTAATATTCCTGAGGACAGTGGGAATGTTTTACACTTCACAGGGTGTATCTGACTGTGGGTCATGATATACACAGTGTGTCAGTGAGTGTGTTAATATTAATCTGTGTTCTCTGTCAGTGTGTTAATATTCCTGAGGACAGTGGGGGTGTTTTACACTTCACAGGGTGTATCTGACTCTGGGTCATGATATACACAGTGTGTCAGTGAGTGTGTTAATATTAATCTGTGTTCTCTGTCAGTGTGTTAATATTACTGAGGACAGTGGGGGTGTTTTACCCTTCACAGGGTGTATCTGACTGTGGGTCATGATATACACAGTGTGTCAGTGAGTGTGTTAATATTAATCTGTGTTCTCTGTCAGTGTGTTAATATTCCTGAGGACAGTGGGGGTGTTTTACACTTCACCGGGTGTATCTGACAGTGGGTCATGATGTACACAGTGTGTCAGTGAGTGTGTTAATATTAATCTGTGTTCTCTGTCAGTGTGTTAATATTACTGAGGACAGTGGGGATGTTTTACACTTCACAGGGTTTATCTGACTGTGGTTCATGATGTACACAGTGTGTCAGTGAGTGTGTTAATATTAATCTGTGTTCTCTGTCAGTGTGTTAATATTCCTGATGACAGTGGGGGTGTTTTACACATCAGAGGGTTTATCTGACTGTGGGTCATGATGTACACAGTGTGTCAGTGAGTGTGTTAATATTAATCTGTGTTCTCTGTCAGTGTGTTAATATTCCTGAGGACAGTGGGGGTGTTTTACACTTCACAGGGTTTATCTGACTGTGGGTCATGATATACACAGTGTGTCAGTGAGTGTGTTAATATTAATCTGTGTTCTCTGTCAGTGTGTTAATATTACTGAGGACAGTGGGGGTGTTTTACCCTTCACAGGGTGTATCTGACTGTGGGTCATGATATACACAGTGTGTCAGTGAGTGTGTTAATATTAATCTGTGTTCTCTGTCAGTGTGTTAATATTCCTGAGGACAGTGGGGGTGTTTTACACTTCACAGGGTTTATCTGACTGTGGGTCATGATGTACACAGTGTGTCAGTGAGTGTGTTAATATTAATCTGTGTTCTCTGTCAGTGTGTTAATATTACTGAGGACGGTGGGGATGTTTTACACTTCACAGGGTTTATCTGACTGTGGGTCATGATGTACACAGTGTGTCAGTGAGTGTGTTAATATTAATCTGTGTTCTCTGTCAGTGTGTTAATATTCCTGAGGACAGTGGGGGTGTTTTACACATCAGAGGGTTTATCTGACTGTGGGTCATGATGTACACAGTGTGTCAGTGAGTGTGTTAATATTAATCTGTGTTCTCTGTCAATGTGTTAATATTACTGAGGACAGTGGGGATGTTTTACACTTCACAGGGTGTATCTGACTGTGAGTCATGATATACACAGTGTGTCAGTGAGTGTGTTAATATTAATCTGTGTTCTCTGTCAGTGTGTTAATATTACTGAGGACAGTGGGGGTGTTTTACACTTCACAGGGTGTATCTGACTGTGGGTCATGATGTACACAGTGTGTCAGTGAGTGTGTTAATATTAATCTGTGTTCTCTGTCAGTGTGTTAATATTCCTGAGGACAGTGGGGGTGTTTTACACTTCACAGGGTATATCTGACTGTGGGTCATGATATACACAGTGTGTCAGTGAGTGTGTTAACATTAATCTGTGTTCTCTGTCAGTGTGTTAATATTCCTGAGGACAGTGGGAATGTTTTACACTTCACAGGGTGTATCTGACTGTGGGTCATGATAAACACAGTGTGTCAGTGAGTGTGTTAATATTAATCTGTGTTCTCTGTCAGTGTGTTAATATTGCTGAGGACAGTGGGGGTGTTTTACACTTCACAGGGTTTATCTGACTGTGGGTCATGATATACACAGTGTGTCAGTGAGTGTGTTAATATTAATCTGTCTTCTCTGTCAGTGTGTTAATATTCCTGAGGACAGTGGGGGTGTTTTACACTTCACAGGGTGTATCTGACTCTGGGTCATGATATACACAGTGTGTCAGTGAGTGTGTTATTATTAATCTGTGTTCTCTGTCAGTGTGTTAATATTACTGAGGACAGTGGGGGTGTTTTAATCTTCACAGGGTGTATCTGACTGTGGGTCATGATATACACAGTGTGTCAGTGAGTGTGTTAATATTAATCTGTGTTCTCTGTCAGTGTGTTAATATTCCTGAGGACAGTGGGGGTGTTTTACACTTCACAGGGTTTATCTGACTGTGGGTCATGATGTACACAGTGTGTCATTGAGTGTGTTAATATTAATCTGTGTTCTCTGTCAGTGTGTTAATATTACTGAGGACAGTGGGGATATTTTACACTTCACAGGGTGTATCTGACTGTGAGTCATGATATACACAGTGTGTCAGTGAGTGTGTTAATATTAATCTGTGTTCTCTGTCAGTGTGGTAATATTACTGAGGACAGTGGGGGTGTTTTACACTTCACAGGGTGTATCTGACTGTGGGTCATGATGTACACAGTGTGTCAGTGAGTGTGTTAATATTAATCTGTGTTCTCTGTCAGTGTGTTAATATTCCTGAGGACAGTGGGGGTGTTTTACACTTCACAGGGTGTATCTGACTGTGGGTCATGATATACACAGTGTGTCAGTGAGTGTGTTAATATTAATCTGTGTTCTCTGTCAGTGTGTTAATATTCCTGAGGACAGTGGGGGTGTTTTACACATCACAGGGTTTATCTGACTGTGGGTCATGATATACACAGTGTGTCAGTGAGTGTGTTAATATTAATCGGTGTTCTCTGTCAGTGTGTTAATATTCCTGAGGACAGTGGGGGTGTTTTACACTTCGCAGGGTGTATCTGACTCTGTGTCATGATATACACAGTGTGTCAGTGAGTGTGTTAATATTAATCTGTGTTCTCTCTCAGTGTGTTAATATTACTGGGGACAGTGGGGATGTTTTACACTTCACAGGGTGTATCTAACTGTGGGTCATGATATACACAGTGTGTCAGTGAGTGTGCGAATATTAATCTGTGTTCTCTGTCAGTGTGTTAATATTACTGAGGACAGTGGGGATGTTTTACACTTCACAGGGTTTATCTGACTGTGGGTCATGATATACACAGTGTGTCAGTGAGTGTGTTAATATTAATCTGTGTTCTCTGTCAGTGTGTTAATATTACTGAGGACGGTGGGGGTGTTTTACACTTCACAGGGTTTATCTGACTGTGGGTCATGATATACACATTGTGTCAGTGAGTGTGTTCATATTAATCTGTGTTCTCTGTCAGTGTGTTAATATCACTGAGGACAGTGGGGGTGTTTTACACTTCACAGGGTGTATCTGACTGTGAGTCATGATGTACACAGTGTGTCAGTGAGAGTGTTAATATTAATCTGTGTTCTCTGTCAGTGTGTTAATATTACTGAGGACAGTGGGGGTGTTTTACACTTCACAGGGTGTATCTGACTGTGGGTCATGATGTACACAGTGTGTCAGTGAGTGTGTTAATATTAATCTGCGTTCTCTGTCAGTGTGTTAATATTCCTGAGGACAGTGGGGGTGTTTTACACTTCACAGGGTGTATCTGACTGTGGGTCATGATATACACAGTGTGTCAGTGAGTGTGTTAATATTAATCTGTGTTCTCTGTCAGTGTGTTAATATCACTGAGGACAGTGGGGGTGTTTTACACTTCACAGGGTTTATCTGACTGTGGGTCATGATATACACAGTGTGTCAGTGAGTGTGTTAATATTAATCTGTGTTCTCTGTCAGTGTGTTAATATTCCTGAGGACAGTGGGGGTGTTTTACACTTCACAGGGTGTATCTGACTCTGGGTCATGATATACACAGTGTGTCAGTGAGTGTGTTAATATTAATCTGTGTTCTCTGTCAGTGTGTTAATATTACTGAGGACAGTGGGGGTGTTTTAATCTTCACAGGGTGTATCTGACTGTGGGTCATGATATACACAGTGTGTCAGTGAGTGTGTTAATATTAATCTGTGTTCTCTGTCAGTGTGTTAATATTCCTGAGGACAGTGGGGGTGTTTTACACTTCACAGGGTTTATCTGACTGTGGGTCATGATGTACACAGTGTGTCAGTGAATGTGTTAATATTAATCTGTGTTCTCTGTCAGTGTGTTAATATTACTGAGGACAGTGGGGATATTTTACACTTCACAGGGTGTATCTGACTGTGAGTCATGATATACACAGTGTGTCAGTGAGTGTGTTAATATTAATCTGTGTTCTCTGTCAGTGTGTTAATATTACTGAGGACAGTGGGGGTGTTTTACACTTCACAGGGTGTATCTGACTGTGGGTCATGATGTACACAGTGTGTCAGTGAGTGTGTTAATATTAATCTGTGTTCTCTGTCACTGTGTTAATATTCCTGAGGACAGTGGGGGTGTTTTACACTTCACAGGGTGTATCTGACTGTGGGTCATGATATACACAGTGTGTCAGTGAGTGTGTTAATATTAATCTGTGTTCTCTGTCAGTGTGTTAATATTCCTGAGGACAGTGGGGGTGTTTTACACTTCACAGGGTTTATCTGACTGTGGGTCATGATATACAAAGTGTGTCAGTGAGTGTGTTAATATTAATCGGTGTTCTCTGTCAGTGTGTTAATATTCCTGAGGACAGTGGGGGTGTTTTACACTTCGCAGGGTGTATCTGACTCTGTGTCATGATATACACAGTGTGTCAGTGAGTGTGTTAATATTAATCTGTGTTCTCTCTCAGTGTGTTAATATTACTGGGGACAGTGGGGATGTTTTACACTTCACAGGGTGTATCTAACTGTGGGTCATGATATACACAGTGTGTCAGTGAGTGTGCGAATATTAATCTGTGTTCTCTGTCAGTGTGTTAATATTACTGAGGACAGTGGGGATGTTTTACACTTCACAGGGTTTATCTGACTGTGGGTCATGATATACACAGTGTGTCAGTGAGTGTGTTAATATTAATCTGTGTTCTCTGTCAGTGTGTTAATATTACTGAGGACAGTGGGGGTGTTTTACACTTCACAGGGTTTATCTGACTGTGGGTCATGATATACACATTGTGTCAGTGAGTGTGTTCATATTAATCTGTGTTCTCTGTCAGTGTGTTAATATCACTGAGGACAGTGGGGGTGTTTTACACTTCACAGGGTGTATCTGACTGTGAGTCATGATGTACACAGTGTGTCAGTGAGAGTGTTAATATTAATCTTTGTTCTCTGTCAGTGTGTTAATATTACTGAGGACAGTGGGGGTGTTTTACACTTCACAGGGTGTATCTGACTGTGGGTCATGATGTACACAGTGTGTCAGTGAGTGTGTTAATATTAATCTGCGTTCTCTGTCAGTGTGTTAATATTCCTGAGGACAGTGGGGGTGTTTTACACTTCGCAGGGTGTATCTGACTGTGGGTCATGATATACACAGTGTGTCAGTGAGTGTGTTATTATTAATCTGTGTTCTCTGTCAGTGTGTTAATATCACTGAGGACAGTGGGTGTGTTTTACACTTCACAGGGTGTATCTGACTGTGAGTCATGATGTACACAGTGAGTCAGTGAGAGTGTTAATATTAATCTGTGTTCTCTGTCAGTGTGTTAATATTCCTGAGGACAGTGGGGGTGTTTTACACTTCACAGGGTGTATCTGACTGTAGGTCATGATACACACAGTGTGTCAGTGAGTGTGTTAATATTAATCTGTGTTCTCTGTCAGTGTGTTAATATTACTGAGGACAGTGGGGATGTTTTACACTTCACAGGGTGTATCTGACTGTGGGTCATGATATACACAGTGTGTCAGTGAGTGTGTTAATATTAATCTGTGTTCTCTGTCAATGTGTTAATATTGCTTAGGACAGTGGGGGTGTTTTACACTTCACAGGGTGTATCTGACTGTGGGTCATGATATACGCAGTGTGTCAGTGAGTGTGTTAATATTAATCTGTGTTCTCTGTCAGTGTGTTAATATTCCTGAGGACAGTGGGGATGTTTTACACTTCACAGGGTGTATCTGACTGTGGGTCATGATGTACACAGTGTGTCAGTGAGTGTGTTAATATTAATCTGTGTTCTCTGTCAGTGTGTTAATATTCCTGAGGACAGTGGGGGTGTTTTACACTTCACAGGGTGTATCTGACTGTGGGTCATGATATACACAGTGTGTCAGTGAGTGTGTTAATATTAATCTGTGTTCTCTGTCAGTGTGTTATTATTCCTGAGGACAGTGGGGGTGTTTTACACTTCACAGGGTTTATCTGACTGTGGGTCATGATATACACAGTGTGTCAGTGAGTGTGTTAATATTAATCGGTGTTCTCTGTCAGTGTGTTAATATTCCTGAGGACAGTGGGGGTGTTTTACACTTCACAGGGTGTATATGATTGTGGGTCATGATATACACAGTGTGTCAGTGAGAGTGTTAATATTAATCTGTGTTCTCTGTCAGTGTGTTAATATTCCTGAGGACAGTGGGGATGTTTTACACTTCACAGGGTGTATCTGACTCTGTGTCATGATATACACAGTGTGTCAGTGAGTGTGTTAATATTAATCTGTGTTCTCTCTCAGTGTGTTAATATTACTGGGGACAGTGGGGATGTTTTACACTTCACAGGGTGTATCTAACTGTGGGTCATGATATACACAGTGTGTCAGTGAGTGTGTGAATATTAATCTGTGTTCTCTGTCAGTGTGTTAATATTACTGAGGACAGTGGGGATGTTTTACACTTCACAGGGTTTATCTGACTGTGGGTCATGATATACACAGTGTGTCAGTGAGTGTGTTAATATTAATCTGTGTTCTCTGTCAGTGTGCTAATATTACTGAGGACAGTGGGGGTGTTTTACACTTCACAGGGTTTATCTGACTGTGGGTCATGACATACACAGTGTGTCAGTGAGTGTGTTCATATTAATCTGTGTTCTCTGTCAGTGTGTTAATATCACTGAGGACAGTGGGGGTGTTTTACACTTCACAGGGTGTATCTGACTGTGAGTCATGATGTACACAGTGTGTCAGTGAGAGTGTTAATATTAATCTGTGTTCTCTGTCAGTGTGTTAATATTCCTGAGGACAGTGGGGGTGTTTTACACTTCACAGGGTGTATCTGACTGTTGGTCATGATGTACACAGTGTGTCAGTGAGTGTGTTAATATTAATCTGCGTTCTCTGTCAGTGTGTTAATATTCCTGAGGACAGTGGGGGTGTTTTACACTTCACAGGGTGTATCTGACTGTGGGTCATGATATACACAGTGTGTCAGTGAGTGTGTTAATATTAATCTGTGTTCTCTGTCAGTGTGTTAATATACCTGAGGACAGTGGGGGTGTTTTACACTTCACAGGGTGTATCTGACTGTGAGTCATGATGTACACAGTGTGTCAGTGAGAGTGTTAATATTAATCTGTGTTCTCTGTCAGTGTGTTAATATTCCTGAGGACAGTGGGGGTGTTTTACACTTCACAGGGTGTATCTGACTGTAGGTCATGATACACACAGTGTGTCAGTGAGTGTGTTAATATTAATCTGTGTTCTCTGTCAGTGTGTTAATATTACTGAGGACAGTGGGGATGTTTTACACTTCACAGGGTGTATCTGACTGTGGGTCATGATATACACAGTGTGTCAGTGAGTGTGTTAATATTAATCTGTGTTCTCTGTCAGTGTGTTAATATTGCTGAGGACAGTGGGGGTGTTTTACACTTCACAGGGTGTATCTGACTGTGGGTCATGATATACGCAGTGTGTCAGTGAGTGTGTTAATATTAATCTGTGTTCTCTGTCAGTGTGTTAATATTCCTGAGGACAGTGGGGATGTTTTACACTTCACAGGGTTTATCTGACTGTGGGTCATGATGTACACAGTGTGTCAGTGAGTGTGTTAATATTAATCTGTGTTCTCTGTCAGTGTGTTAATATTCCTGAGGACAGTGGGGGTGTTTTACACTTCACAGGGTTTATCTGACTGTGGGTCATGATATACAAAGTGTGTCAGTGAGTGTGTTAATATTAATCGGTGTTCTCTGTCAGTGTGTTAATATTCCTGAGGACAGTGGGGGTGTTTTACACTTCGCAGGGTGTATCTGACTCTGTGTCATGATATACACAGTGTGTCAGTGAGTGTGTTAATATTAATCTGTGTTCTCTCTCAGTGTGTTAATATTACTGGGGACAGTGGGGATGTTTTACACTTCACAGGGTGTATCTAACTGTGGGTCATGATATACACAGTGTGTCAGTGAGTGTGCGAATATTAATCTGTGTTCTCTGTCAGTGTGTTAATATTACTGAGGACAGTGGGGATGTTTTACACTTCACAGGGTTTATCTGACTGTGGGTCATGATATACACAGTGTGTCAGTGAGTGTGTTAATATTAATCTGTGTTCTCTGTCAGTGTGTTAATATTACTGAGGACAGTGGGGGTGTTTTACACTTCACAGGGTTTATCTGACTGTGGGTCATGATATACACATTGTGTCAGTGAGTGTGTTCATATTAATCTGTGTTCTCTGTCAGTGTGTTAATATCACTGAGGACAGTGGGGGTGTTTTACACTTCACAGGGTGTATCTGACTGTGAGTCATGATGTACACAGTGTGTCAGTGAGAGTGTTAATATTAATCTTTGTTCTCTGTCAGTGTGTTAATATTACTGAGGACAGTGGGGGTGTTTTACACTTCACAGGGTGTATCTGACTGTGGGTCATGATGTACACAGTGTGTCAGTGAGTGTGTTAATATTAATCTGCGTTCTCTGTCAGTGTGTTAATATTCCTGAGGACAGTGGGGGTGTTTTACACTTCGCAGGGTGTATCTGACTGTGGGTCATGATATACACAGTGTGTCAGTGAGTGTGTTATTATTAATCTGTGTTCTCTGTCAGTGTGTTAATATCACTGAGGACAGTGGGTGTGTTTTACACTTCACAGGGTGTATCTGACTGTGAGTCATGATGTACACAGTGAGTCAGTGAGAGTGTTAATATTAATCTGTGTTCTCTGTCAGTGTGTTAATATTCCTGAGGACAGTGGGGGTGTTTTACACTTCACAGGGTGTATCTGACTGTAGGTCATGATACACACAGTGTGTCAGTGAGTGTGTTAATATTAATCTGTGTTCTCTGTCAGTGTGTTAATATTACTGAGGACAGTGGGGATGTTTTACACTTCACAGGGTGTATCTGACTGTGGGTCATGATATACACAGTGTGTCAGTGAGTGTGTTAATATTAATCTGTGTTCTCTGTCAGTGTGTTAATATTGCTTAGGACAGTGGGGGTGTTTTACACTTCACAGGGTGTATCTGACTGTGGGTCATGATATACGCAGTGTGTCAGTGAGTGTGTTAATATTAATCTGTGTTCTCTGTCAGTGTTTTAATATTCCTGAGGACAGTGGGGATGTTTTACACTTCACAGGGTGTATCTGACTGTGGGTCATGATGTACACAGTGTGTCAGTGAGTGTGTTAATATTAATCTGTGTTCTCTGTCAGTGTGTTAATATTCCTGAGGACAGTGGGGGTGTTTTACACTTCACAGGGTGTATCTGACTGTGGGTCATGATATACACAGTGTGTCAGTGAGTGTGTTAATATTAATCTGTGTTCTCTGTCAGTGTGTTATTATTCCTGAGGACAGTGGGGGTGTTTTACACTTCACAGGGTTTATCTGACTGTGGGTCATGATATACACAGTGTGTCAGTGAGTGTGTTAATATTAATCGGTGTTCTCTGTCAGTGTGTTAATATTCCTGAGGACAGTGGGGGTGTTTTACACTTCACAGGGTGTATATGATTGTGGGTCATGATATACACAGTGTGTCAGTGAGAGTGTTAATATTAATCTGTGTTCTCTGTCAGTGTGTTAATATTCCTGAGGACAGTGGGGATGTTTTACACTTCACAGGGTGTATCTGACTCTGTGTCATGATATACACAGTGTGTCAGTGAGTGTGTTAATATTAATCTGTGTTCTCTCTCAGTGTGTTAATATTACTGGGGACAGTGGGGATGTTTTACACTTCACAGGGTGTATCTAACTGTGGGTCATGATATACACAGTGTGTCAGTGAGTGTGTGAATATTAATCTGTGTTCTCTGTCAGTGTGTTAATATTACTGAGGACAGTGGGGATGTTTTACACTTCACAGGGTTTATCTGACTGTGGGTCATGATATACACAGTGTGTCAGTGAGTGTGTTAATATTAATCTGTGTTCTCTGTCAGTGTGCTAATATTACTGAGGACAGTGGGGGTGTTTTACACTTCACAGGGTTTATCTGACTGTGGGTCATGACATACACAGTGTGTCAGTGAGTGTGTTCATATTAATCTGTGTTCTCTGTCAGTGTGTTAATATCACTGAGGACAGTGGGGGTGTTTTACACTTCACAGGGTGTATCTGACTGTGAGTCATGATGTACACAGTGTGTCAGTGAGAGTGTTAATATTAATCTGTGTTCTCTGTCAGTGTGTTAATATTCCTGAGGACAGTGGGGGTGTTTTACACTTCACAGGGTGTATCTGACTGTTGGTCATGATGTACACAGTGTGTCAGTGAGTGTGTTAATATTAATCTGCGTTCTCTGTCAGTGTGTTAATATTCCTGAGGACAGTGGGGGTGTTTTACACTTCACAGGGTGTATCTGACTGTGGGTCATGATATACACAGTGTGTCAGTGAGTGTGTTAATATTAATCTGTGTTCTCTGTCAGTGTGTTAATATACCTGAGGACAGTGGGGGTGTTTTACACTTCACAGGGTGTATCTGACTGTGAGTCATGATGTACACAGTGTGTCAGTGAGAGTGTTAATATTAATCTGTGTTCTCTGTCAGTGTGTTAATATTCCTGAGGACAGTGGGGGTGTTTTACACTTCACAGGGTGTATCTGACTGTAGGTCATGATACACACAGTGTGTCAGTGAGTGTGTTAATATTAATCTGTGTTCTCTGTCAGTGTGTTAATATTACTGAGGACAGTGGGGATGTTTTACACTTCACAGGGTGTATCTGACTGTGGGTCATGATATACACAGTGTGTCAGTGAGTGTGTTAATATTAATCTGTGTTCTCTGTCAGTGTGTTAATATTGCTGAGGACAGTGGGGGTGTTTTACACTTCACAGGGTGTATCTGACTGTGGGTCATGATATACGCAGTGTGTCAGTGAGTGTGTTAATATTAATCTGTGTTCTCTGTCAGTGTGTTAATATTCCTGAGGACAGTGGGGATGTTTTACACTTCACAGGGTTTATCTGACTGTGGGTCATGATGTACACAGTGTGTCAGTGAGTGTGTTAATATTAATCTGTGTTCTCTGTCAGTGTGCTAATATTACTGAGGACAGTGGGGGTTTTTTGCACTTCGCAGTGTGTATCTGACTGTGGGTCATGATATACACAGTGTGTCAGTGAGTGTGTTAATATTAATCTGTGTTCTCACTCAGTGTGTTAATATTACTGAGGACAATGAGGATGTTTTACACTTCACAGGGTGTATCTGACTGTGGGTCATGATATACACAGTGTGTCAGTGAGTGTGTTAATATTAATCTGTGTTCTCTGTCAGTGTGTTAATATTGCTGAGGACAGTGGGGGTGTTTTACACTTCACAGGGTGTATCTGACTGTGGGTCATGATATACACAGTGTGTCAGTGAGTGTGTGAATATTAATCTGTGTTCTCTGTCAGTGTGTTAATATTACTGAGGACAGTGGGGATGTTTTACACTTCACAGGGTTTATCTGACTGTGGGTCATGATATACACAGTGTGTCAGTGAGTGTGTTAATATTAATCTGTGTTCTCTGTCAGTGTGTTAATATTACTGAGGACAGTGGGGGTGTTTTACACTTCAGAGGGTTTATCTGACTGAGGGTCATGATATACACAGTGTGTCAGTGAGTGTGTTAATATTAATCTGTGTTCTCTGTCAGTGTGTTAATATCACTGAGGACAGTGGGGGTGTTTTACACTTCACAGGGTGTATCTGACTGTGAGTCATGATGTACACAGTGTGTCAGTGAGTGTGTTAATATTAATCTGTGTTCTCTGTAAGTGTGTTAATATTACTGAGGACAGTGGGGGTGTTTTACACTTCACAGGGTGTATCTGTCTGTGGGTCATGATGTACACAGTGTGTCAGTGAGTGTGTTAATATTAATCTGTGTTCTCTGTAAGTGTGTTAATATTACTGAGGACAGTGGGGGTGTTTTACACTTCACGGTGTTTATCTGACTGTGGGTCATGATGTACACAGTGTGTCAGTCGGAGTGTTAATATTAATTTGTATTCTCTGTCAGTGTGTTAATATTACTGAGGACAGTGGGGGTGTTTTACACTTCACGGTGTTTATCTGACTGTGGGTCATGATGTACACAGTGTGTCAGTGAGTGTGTTAATATTAATCTGTGTTCTCTGTCAGTGTGTTAATATTCCTGAGGACAGTGGGGATGTTTTACACTTCACAGGGTGTATCTGACTGTGGGTCATGATATACACAGTGTGTCAGTGAGTGTGTTAATATTAATCTGTGTACTCTGTCAGTGTGTTAATATTACTGAGGACAGTGGGGGTGTTTTACACTTCACAGGGTGTATCTGACTGTGGGTCATGATATACACAGTGTGTCAGTGAGTGTGTTAATATTAATCTGTGTTCTCTGTCAGTGTGTTAATATTGCTGAGGACAGTGGGGGTGTTTTACACTTCACAGGGTGTATCTGACTGTGGGTCATGATGTACACAGTGTGTCAGTGAGTGTGTTAATATTAATCTGTGTTCTCTGTCAGTGTGTTAATATTGCTGAGGACAGTGGGAACGTTTTACACTTCACAGGGTGTATCTGACTGTGGGTCATGATGTACACAGTGTGTCAGTGAGAGTGTTTATATTAATCTGTGTTCTCTGTCAGTGTGTTAATATTCCTGAGGACAGTGGGGGTGTTTTACACTTCACAGGGTGTATCTGACTGTGGGTCATGATATACACAGTGTGTCAGTGAGTGTGTTAATATTAATCTGTGTTCTCTGTCACTGTGTTAATATTACTGAGGACAGTGGGGGTGTTTTACACTTCACAGGGTGTATCTGACTGTGGGTCATGATATACACAGTGTGTCAGTGAGTGTGTTAATATTAATCTGTGTTCTCTGTCAGTGTGTTAATATTACTGAGGACAGTGGGGGTGTTTTACACTTCACAGGGTGTATCTGACTGTGGGTCATGATGTACACAGTGTGTCAGTGAGTGTGTTAATATTAATCTGTGTTCTCTGTCAGTGTGATAATATTACTGACGACAGTGGGGGTGTTTTACACATCGCAGGGTGTATCTGACTGTGGGTCATGATGTCCACAGTGTGTCAGTGAGTGTGTTAATATTAATCTGTGTTCTCTGTCAATGTGTTAATATTCCTGAGGACAGTGGGGGTGTTTTACACTTCACAGGGTGTATCTGACTGTGGGTCATGATATACACAGTGTGTCAGTGAGTCTGTTAATATTAATCTGTGTTCTCTGTCAGTGTGTTAATATTGCTGAGGACAGTGGGGGTGTTTTACACTTCACCGGGTGTATCTGACTGTGGGTCATGATGTACACAGTGTGTCAGTGAGTGTGTTAATATTAATCTGTGTTCTCTGTCAGTGTGTTAATATTCCTGAGGACAGTGGGGGTGTTTTACACTTCACAGGGTGTATCTGACTGTGGGTCATGATATACACAGTGTGTCAGTGAGTGTGTTAATATTAATCTGTGTTCTCTGTCAGTGTGTTAATATTCCTGAGGATATTGGGGGTGTTTTACACTTCACAGGGTGTATCTGACTCTGGGTCATGATATACACAGTGTTTCAGTGATTGTGTTAATATTAATCTGTGTTCTCTGTCAGTGTGTTACCATTCCTGAGGACAGTGGGCATGTTTTACACTTCACAGGGTGTATCTGACTGTGGGTCATGATATACACAGTGTGTCAGTGAGTGTGTTAATATTAATCTGTGTTCTCTGTCAGTGTGTTAATATTCCTGAGGACAGTGGGGATGTTTTACACTTCACAGGGTGTATCTGACTGTGGGTCATGATATACACAGTGTGTCAGTGAGTGTGTTAATATTAATCTGTGTACTCTGTCAGTGTGTTAATATTACTGAGGACAGTGGGGGTGTTTTACACTTCACAGGGTGTATCGGACTGTGGGTCATGATATACACAGTGTGTCAGTGAGTGTGTTAATATTAATCTGTGTTCTCTGTCAGTGTGTTAATATTGCTGAGGACAGTGGGGGTGTTTTACACTTCACAGGGTGTATCTGACTGTGGGTCATGATGTACACAGTGTGTCAGTGAGTGTGTTAATATTAATCTGTGTTCTCTGTCAGTGTGTTAATATGGCTGAGGACAGTGGGAACGTTTTACACTTCACAGGGTGTATCTGACTGTGGGTCATGATGTACACAGTGTGTCAGTGAGAGTGTTTATATTAATCTGTGTTCTCTGTCAGTGTGTTAATATTCCTGAGGACAGTGGGGGTGTTTTACACTTCACAGGGTGTATCTGACTGTGGGTCATGATATACACAGTGTGTCAGTGAGTGTGTTAATATTAATCTGTGTTCTCTGTCAGTGTGTTAATATTACTGAGGACAGTGGGGGTGTTTTACACTTCACAGGGTGTATCTGACTGTGGGTCATGATATACACAGTGTGTCAGTGAGTGTGTTAATATTAATCTGTGTTCTCTGTCAGTGTGTTAATATTACTGAGGACAGTGGGGGTGTTTTACACTTCACAGGGTGTATCTGACTGTGGGTCATGATGTACACAGTGTGTCAGTGAGTGTGTTAATATTAATCTGTGTTCTCTGTCAGTGTGATAATATTACTGACGACAGTGGGGGTGTTTTACACATCGCAGGGTGTATCTGACTGTGGGTCATGATGTACACAGTGTGTCAGTGAGTGTGTTAATATTAATCTGTGTTCTCTGTCAATGTGTTAATATTCCTGAGGACAGTGGGGGTGTTTTACACTTCACAGGGTGTATCTGACTGTGGGTCATGATATACACAGTGTGTCAGTGAGTCTGTTAATATTAATCTGTGTTCTCTGTCAGTGTGTTAATATTGCTGAGGACAGTGGGGGTGTTTTACACTTCACCGGGTGTATCTGACTGTGGGTCATGATGTACACAGTGTGTCAGTGAGTGTGTTAATATTAATCTGTGTTCTCTGTCAGTGTGTTAATATTCCTGAGGACAGTGGGGGTGTTTTACACTTCACAGGGTGTATCTGACTGTGGGTCATGATATACACAGTGTGTCAGTGAGTGTGTTAATATTAATCTGTGTTCTCTGTCAGTGTGTTAATATTCCTGAGGATATTGGGGGTGTTTTACACTTCACAGGGTGTATCTGACTCTGGGTCATGATATACACAGTGTTTCAGTGATTGTGTTAATATTAATCTGTGTTCTCTGTCAGTGTGTTACCATTCCTGAGGACAGTGGGCATGTTTTACACTTCACAGGGTGTATCGGACTGTGGGTCATGATGTACACTGTGTGTCAGTGAGTGTGTTAATATTAATCTGTGTTCTCTGTCAGTGTGTTAATATTCCTGAGGACAGTGGGGATGTTTGACACTTCACAGGGTGTATCTGACTGTGAGTCATGATGTACACAGTGTGTCAGTGAGTGTGTTAATATTAATCTGTGTTCTCTGTAAGTGTGTTAATATTACTGAGGACAGTGGGGGTGTTTTACACTTCACAGGGTGTATCTGACTGTGGGTCATGATGTACACAGTGTGTCAGTGAGTGTGTTAATATTAATTTGTATTCTCTGTCAGTGTGTTAATATTACTGAGGACAGTGGGGGTGTTTTACACTTCACAGGGTTTATCTGACTGTGGGTCATGATGTACAAGTGTGTCAGTGAGTGTGTTAATATTAATCTGTGTTCTCTGTCAGTGTGTTAATATTCCTGAGGACAGTGGGGATGTTTTACACTTCACAGGGTGTATCTGACTGTGGGTCATGATATACACAGTGTGTCAGTGAGTGTGTTAATATTAATCTGTGTACTCTGTCAGTGTGTTAATATTACTGAGGACAGTGGGGGTGTTTTACACTTCACAGGGTGTATCTGACTGTGGGTCATGATATACACAGTGTGTCAGTGAGTGTGTTAATATTAATCTGTGTTCTCTGTCAGTGTGTTAATATTGCTGAGAACAGTGGGGGTGTTTTACACTTCACAGGGTGTATCTGACTGTGGGTCATGATGTACACAGTGTGTCAGTGAGTGTGTTAATATTAATCTGTGTTCTCTGTCAGTGTGTTAATATTGCTGAGGACAGTGGGAACGTTTTACACTTCACAGGGTGTATCTGACTGTGGGTCATGATGTACACAGTGTATCAGTGAGAGTGTTAATATTAATCTGTGTTCTCTGTCAGTGTGTTAATATTCCTGAGGACAGTGGGGGTGTTTTACACTTCACAGGGTGTATCTGACTGTGGGTCATGATATACACAGTGTGTCAGTGAGTGTGTTAATATTAATCTGTGTTCTCTGTCAGTGTGTTAATATTACTGAATACAGTGGGGGTGTTTTACACTTCACAGGGTGTATCTGACTGTGGTTCATGATATACACAGTGTGTCAGTGAGTGTGTTAATATTAATCTGTCTTCTCTGTCAGTGTGTTAAAATTACTGAGGACAGTGGGGGTGTTTTACACTTCACAGGGTGTATCTGACTGTGGGTCATGATGTACACAGTGTGTCAGTGAGTGTGTTAATATTAATCTGTGTTCTCTGTCAGTGTGATAATATTACTGACGACAGTGGGGGTGTTTTACACATCACAGGGTGTATCTGACTGTGGGTCATGATGTACACAGTGTGTCAGTGAGTGTGTTCATATTAATCTGTGTTCTCTGTCAGTGTGTTAATATTCCTGAGGACAGTGGGGGTGTTTTACACTTCACATGGTGTGTCTGACTGTGGGTCATGATATACACAGTGTGTCAGTGAGTCTGTTAATATTAATCTGTGTTCTCTGTCAGTGTGTTAATATTGCTGAGGACAGTGGGGGTGTTTTACACTTCACCGGGTGTATCTGACTGTGGGTCATGATGTACACAGTGTGTCAGTGAGTGTGTTAATATTAATCTGTGTTCTCTGTCAGTGTGTTAATATTCCTGAGGACAGTGGGGGTGTTTTACACTTCACAGGGTGTATCTGACTGTGGGTCATGATATACACAGTATGTCAGTGAGTGTGTTAATATTAATCTGTGTTCTCTGTCAGTGTGTTAATATTCCTGAGGACATTGGGGGTGTTTTACACTTCACAGGGTGTATCTGACTCTGGGTCATGATATACACAGTGTTTCAGTGAGTGTGTTAATATTAATGTGTGTTCTCTGTCAGTGTGTTACTATTCCTGAGGACAGTGGGCATGTTTTACACTTCACAGGATGTATCGCACTGTGGGTCATGATGTACACAGTGTGTCAGTGAGTGTGTTAATATTAATCTGTGTTCTCGGTCTGTGTGTTATTATTACTGAGGACAGTGGGGGTGTTTTACACGTCACAGGGTTTATCTGACTGTGGGTCATGATATACACAGTGTGTCAGTGAGTGTGTTAATATTAATCTGTGTACTCTGTCAGTGTGTTATTATTCCTGAGGACAGTGGGGGTGTTTTACACTTCACAGGGTTTATCTGACTGTGGGTCATGATATACACAGTGTGTCAGTGAGTGTGTTAATATTAATCTGTGTACTCTGTCAGTATGTTAATATTACTGAGGACAGTGGGGGTGTTTTACACTTCACAGGGTGTATCTGACTGTGGGTCATGATATACACAGTGTGTCAGTGAGTGTGTTAATATTAATCTGTGTTCTCTGTCAGTGTGTTAATATTACTGAGGACAGTGGGGGTGTTTTACACTTCACAGGGTGTATCTGACTGTGGGTCATGATGTACACAGTGTGTCAGTGAGTGTGTTAATATTAATCTGTGTTCTCTGTCAGTGTGTTAATATACCTGAGGACAGTGGGGATGTTTTACACTTCACAGGGTGTATCTGACTGTGGGTCATGATGTACACAGTGTGTCAGTGAGTGTGTTAATATTAATCTGTGTTCTCTGTCAGTGTGTTAATATTGCTGAGGACAGTGGGGGTGTTTTACACTTCACAGGGTGTATCTGACTGTGGGTCATGATATACACAGTGTGTCAGTGATTGTCTTAATATTAATCTGTGTTCTCTGTCAGTGTGTTAATATTACTGAGGACAGTGGGGGTGTTTTACACTTCACAGGGTTTATCTGACTGTGGGTCATGATATACACAGTGTGTCAGTGAGTGTGTTAATATTACTCTGTGTACTCTGTCAGTATGTTAATATCACTGAGGACAGTGGGGGTGTTTTACACTTCACAGGGTGTATCTGACTGTGGGTCATGATATACACAGTGTGTCAGTGAGTGTGTTAATATTAATCTGTGTTCTCTGTCAGTGTGTTAATATTCCTGAGGACAGTGGGGGTGTTTTACACTTCACAGGGTGCATCTGATTGTGGGTCATGATATACACAGTGTGTCAGTGAGTGTGTTAATATTAATCTGTGTTCTCTGTCAGTGTGTTAATATTCCTGAGGACAGTGGGGGTGTTTTACACTTCACAGGGTGTATCTGACTGATGGGTCATGATATACACAGTGTGTCAGTGAGTGTGTTAATATTAATATGTGTTCTCTGTCAATGTGTTAATATTCCTGAGGACAGTGGGGGTGTTTTACACTTCACAGGGTGTATCTGACTGTGGGTCATGATATACACAGTGTGTCAGTGAGTGTGTTAATATTAATCTGTGTTCTCTGTCAGTATGTTATTATTCCTGAGGACAGTGGGGGTGTTTTACACTTCACAGGGTTTATCTGACTGTGGGTCATGATATACACAGTGTGTCAGTGAGTGTGTTAATATTAATCTGTGTACTCTGTCAGTATGTTAATATTACTGAGGACAGTGGGGGTGTTTTACACTTCACAGGGTGTATCTGACTGTGGGTCATGATATACACAGTGTGTCAGTGAGTGTGTTAATATTAATCTGTGTTCTCTGTCAGTGTGTTAATATTACTGAGGACAGTGGGGGTGTTTTACACTTCACAGGGTGTATCTGACTGTGGGTCATGATGTACACAGTGTGTCAGTGAGTGTGTTAATATTAATCTGTGTTCTCTGTCAGTGTGTTAATATACCTGAGGACAGTGGGGATGTTTTACACTTCACAGGGTGTATCTGACTGTGGGTCATGATGTACACAGTGTGTCAGTGAGTGTGTTAATATTAATCTGTGTTCTCTGTCAGTGTGTTAATATTACTGAGGACAGTGGGGGTGTTTTACACTTCACAGGGTGTATCTGACTGTGGGTCATGATATACACAGTGTGTCAGTGATTGTCTTAATATTAATCTGTGTTCTCTGTCAGTGTGTTAATATTACTGAGGACAGTGGGGGTGTTTTACACTTCACAGGGTTTATCTGACTGTGGGTCATGATATACACAGTGTGTCAGTGAGTGTGTTAATATTACTCTGTGTACTCTGTCAGTATGTTAATATCACTGAGGACAGTGGGGGTGTTTTACACTTCACAGGGTGTATCTGACTGTGGGTCATGATATACACAGTGTGTCAGTGAGTGTGTTAATATTAATCTGTGTTCTCTGTCAGTGTGTTAATATTCCTGAGGACAGTGGGGGTGTTTTACACTTCACAGGGTGCATCTGACTGTGGGTCATGATATACACAGTGTGTCAGTGAGTGTGTTAATATTAATCTGTGTTCTCTGTCAGTGTGTTAATATTCCTGAGGACAGTGGGGGTGTTTTACACTTCACAGGGTGTATCTGACTGATGGGTCATGATATACACAGTGTGTCAGTGAGTGTGTTAATATTAATATGTGTTCTCTGTCAATGTGTTAATATTCCTAAGGACAGTGGGGGTGTTTTACACTTCACAGGGTGTATCTGACTGTGGGTCATGATATACACAGTGTGTCAGTGAGTGTGTTAATATTAATCTGTGTTCTCTGTCAGTGTATTAATATACCTGAGGACAGTGGGGGTGTTTTACACTTCACAGGGTGTATCTGACTGTGGGTCATTAAGTACACAGTGTGTCAGTGAGTGTGTTAATATTAACCTGTGTTCTCTGTCAGTGTGTTAATATTACTGAGGACAGTGGGGGTGTTTTACACTTCACAGGGTGTATCTGACTGTGGGTCATGATATACACAGTGTGTCAGTGAGTGTCTTAATATTAATCTGTGTTCTCTGTCAGTGTGTTAATATTACTGAGGACAGTTGGGGTGTTTTACACTTCACAGGGTTTATCTGACTGTGGGTCATGATGTACACAGTGTGTCAGTGAGTGTGTTAATATTAATCTGTGTTCTCTGTCAGTGTGTTAATATTCCTGAGGACATTGGGGGTGTTTTACACTTCACAGGGTGTATCTGACTGATGGGTCATGATATACACAGTGTGTCAGTGAGTGTGTTAATATTAATATGTGTTCTCTGTCAATGTGTTAATATTCCTAAGGACAGTGGGGGTGTATTACACTTCACAGGGTGTATCTGACTGTGGGTCATGATATACACAGTGTGTCAGTGAGTGTGTTAATATTAATCTGTGTTCTCTGTCAGTGTATTAATATACCTGAGGACAGTGGGGGTGTTTTACACTTCACAGGGTGTATCTGACTGTGGGTCATTAAGTACACAGTGTGTCAGTGAGTGTGTTAATATTAACCTGTGTTCTCTGTCAGTGTGTTAATATTACTGAGGACAGTGGGGGTGTTTTACACTTCACAGGGTGTATCTGACTGTGGGTCATGATATACACAGTGTGTCAGTGAGTGTCTTAATATTAATCTGTGTTCTCTGTCAGTGTGTTAATATTACTGAGGACAGTTGGGGTGTTTTACACTTCACAGGGTTTATCTGACTGTGGGTCATGATGTACACAGTGTGTCAGTGAGTGTGTTAATATTAATCTGTGTTCTCTGTCAGTGTGTTAATATTCCTGAGGACATTGGGGGTGTTTTACACTTCACAGGGTGTATCTGACTCTGGGTCATGATATACACAGTGTTTCAGTGAGTGTGTTAATATTAATCTGTGTTCTCTGTCAGTGTGTTACTATTCCTGAGGACAGTGGGCATGTTTTACACTTCACAGGGTGCATCGGACTGTGGGTCATGATGTACACAGTGTGTCAGTGAGTGTGTTAATATTAATCTGTTTTCTCGGTCCGTGTGTTAATATTACTGAGGACAGTGGGGGTGTTTTACACTTCACAGGGTTTATCTGACTGTGGGTCATGATATACACAGTGTGTCAGTGAGTGTGTTAATATTAATCTGTGTACTCTGTCAGTGTGTTAATATTCCTGAGGACAGTGGGGGTGTTTTACACTTCACAGGGTTTATCTGACTGTGGGTCATGATATACACAGTGTGTCAGTGAGTGTGTTAATATTAATCTGTGTACTCTGTCAGTATGTTAATATTACTGAGGACAGTGGGGGTGTTTTACACTTCACAGGGTGTATCTGACTGTGGGTCATTATATACACAGTGTGTCAGTGAGTGTGTTAATATTAATCTGTGTTCTCTGTCAGTGTGTTAATATTCCTGAGGACAGCTGGGGTGTTTTACACTTCACAGGGTGCATCTGACTGTGGGTCATGATATACACAGTGTGTCAGAGAGTGTGTTAATATTAATCTGTGTTCTCTATCAGTGTGTTAATATTCCTGAGGACAGTGTGGGTGTTTTACTCTTCACAGGGTGTATCTGACTGTGGGTCATGATATACACAGTGTGTCAGTGAGTGTGTTAATATTAATATGTGTTCTCTGTCAATGTGTTAATATTCCTGAGGACAGTGGGGGTGTTTTACACTTCACAGGGTGTATCTGACTCTGGGTCATGATATACACAGTGTGTCAGTGAGTGTGTTAATATTAATCTGTGTTCTCTGTCAGTGTGTTAATATACCTGAGGACAGTGGGGGTGTTTTACACTTCACAGGGTGTATCTGACTGTGGGTCATGATGCACACAGTGTGTCAGTGAGTGTGTTAATATTAATCTGTGTTCTCTGTCAATGTGTTAATATTCCTGAGGACAGTGGGGGTGTTTTACACTTCACAGGGTGTATCTGACTGTGGGTCATGATATACACAGTGTGTCAGTGAGTGTGTTAATATTAATCTGTGTTCTCTGTCAGTGTGTTACTATTCCTGAGGACAGTGGGCATGTTTTACACTTCACAGGGTGCATCGGACTGTGGGTCATGATGTACACAGTGTGTCAGTGAGTGTGTTAATATTAATCTGTGTTCTCGGTCAGTGTGTTAATATTACTGAGGACAGTGGGGGTGTTTTACACTTCACAGGGTTTATGTGACTGTGGGTCATGATATACACAGTGTGTCAGTGAGTGTGTTAATATTAATCTGTGTACTCTGTCAGTGTGTTAATATTCCTGAGGACAGTGGGGGTGTTTTACACTTCACAGGGTTTATCTGACTGTGGGTCATGATATACACAGTGTGTCAGTGAGTGTGTTAATATTAATCTGTGTACTCTGTCAGAATGTTAATATTACTGAGGACAGTGGGGGTGTTTTACACTTCACAGGGTGTATCTGACTGTGGGTCATTATATACACAGTGTGTCAGTGAGTGTGTTAATATTAATCTGTGTTCTCTGTCAGTGTGTTAATATTCCTGAGGACAGCTGGGGTGTTTTACACTTCACAGGGTGCATCTGACTGTGGGTCATGATATACACAGTGTGTCAGAGAGTGTGTTAATATTAATCTGTGTTCTCTATCAGTGTGTTAATATTCCTGAAGACAGTGTGGGTGTTTTACTCTTCACAGGGTGTATCTGACTGTGGGTCATGATATACACAGTGTGTCAGTGAGTGTGTTAATATTAATATGTGTTCTCTGTCAATGTGTTAATATTCCTGAGGACAGTGGGGGTTTTTTACACGTCACAGGGTGTATCTGACTCTGGGTCATGATATACACTGTGTGTCAATGAGTGTGTTAATATTAATCTGTGTTCTCTGTCAGTGTGTTAATATACCTGAGGACAGTGGGGGTGTTTTACACTTCACAGGGTGTATCTGACTGTGGGTCATGATGTACACAGTGTGTCAGTGAGTGTGTTAATATTAATCTGTGTTCTCTGTCAATGTGTTAATATTCCTGAGGACGGTGGGGGTGTTTTACACTTCAGAGGGTGTATCTGACTCTGGGTCATGATATACACAGTGTGTCAGTGAGTGTGTTAATATTAATCTGTGTTCTCTGTCAGTGTGTTAATATACCTGAGGACAGTGGGGGTGTTTTACACTTCACAGGGTGTATCTGACTGTGGGTCATGATGTACACAGTGTGTCAGTGAGTGTGTTAATATTAATCTGTGTTCTCTGTCAGTGTGTTAATATTACTGAGGACAGTGGGGGTCTTTTACACTTCACAGGGTTTATCTGACTGTGGGTCATGATATACACAGTGTGTCAGTGAGTGTGTTAATATTAATCTGTGTACTCTGTCAGTGTGTTAATATCCCTGAGGACAGTGGGGGTGTTTTACACTTCACAGGGTTTATCTGACTGTGGGTCATGTTATACACAGTGTGTCAGTGAGTGTGTTAATATTAATCTGTGTACTCTGTCAGTATGTTAATATTACTGAGGACAGTGGGGGTGTTTTACACTTCACAGGGTGTATCTGACTGTGGGTCATTATATACACAGTGTGTCAGTGAGTGTGTTAATATTAATCTGTGTTCTCTGTCAGTGTGTTAATATTCCTGAGGACAGTGGGGGTGTTTTACACTTCACAGGGTGCATCTGACTGTGGGTCATGATATACACAGTGTGTCAGTGAGTGTGTTAATATTAATCTGTGTTCTCTATCAGTGTGTTAATATTCCTGAGGACAGTGTGGGTGTTTTACACTTCACAGGGTGTATCTGACTGTGGGTCATGATATACACAGTGTGTCAGTGAGTGTGTTAATATTAATATGTGTTCTCTGTCAATGTGTTAATATTCCTGAGGACAGTGGGGGTGTTTTACACTTCACAGGGTGTATCTGACTCTGGGCCATGATATACACAGTGTGTCAGTGAGTGTGTTAATATTAATCTGTGTTCTCTGTCAGTGTGTTAATATACCTGAGGACAGTGGGGGTGTTTTACACTTCACAGGGTGTATCTGACTGTGGGTCATGATGTACACAGTGTGTCAGTGAGTGTGTTAATATTAATCTGTGTTCTCTGTCAGTGTGTTAATATTACTGAGGACAGTGGGGGTGTTTCACACTTCACAGGGTGTATCTGACTGTGGGTCATGATATACACAGTGTGTCAGTGAGTGTGTTAATATTAATCTGTGTTCTCTGTCAGTGTGTTAATATTCCTGAGGACAGTGGGGGTGTTTTACACTTCACAGGGTGTATCTGACTGTGGGTCATGATATACACAGTGTGTCTGTGAGTGTGTTAATATTAATCTGTGTACTCTGTCAGTGTGTTAATATTACTGAGGATAGTGGGGGTGTTTTACACTTCACAGGGTGTATCTAACTGTGGGTCATGATATACACAGTGTGTCAGTGAGTGTGTTAATATTAATCTGTGTTCTCTGTCAGTGTGTTAATATTCCTGAGGACAGTGGGGATGTTTTACACTTCACAGGGTGTATCTGACTGTGGGTCATGATATACACAGTGTGTCAGTGAGTGTGTTAATATTAATCTGTGTTCTCTGTCAGTGTGTTAATATTACTGAGGACAGTGGGGATGTTTTACACTTCACAGGGTGTATCTGACTGTGGGTCATGATGTACACAGTGTGTCAGTGAGTGTGTTAATATTAATCTGTGTTCTCTGTCAGTGTGCTAATATTACTGAGGACAGTGGGGATGTTTTACACTTCACAGGGTGTATCTGGCTGTGGGTCATGATATACACAGTGTGTCAGTGAGTGTGTTAATATTAATCTGTGTTCTCTGTCAGTGTGTTAATATTACTGAGGACAGTGGGAATGTTTTACACTTCACAGGGTGTATCTGACTGTGGGTCATGATATACACAGTGTGTCAGTGAGTGTGTTAATATTAATCTGTGTTCTCTGTCAGTGTGTTAATATTCCTGAGGACAGTGGGAATGTTTTGCATTTCACAGGGTGTATCTGACTGTGGGTCATGATATACACAGTGTGTCAGTGAGTGTGTTAATATTAATCTGTGTTCTCTGTCAGTGTGTTAGTATTACTGAGGACAGTGGGAATGTTTTACACTTCACAGGGTGTATCTGACTGTGGGTCATGATGTACACAGTGTGTCAGTGAGTGTGTTAATATTAACCTGTGTTCTCTGTCAGTGTGTTAATATTCCTGAGGACAGTGGGGTTGTTTTACACTTCACAGGGTGTATCTGACTGTGGGTCATGATATACACAGTGTGTCAGTGAGTGTGTTAATATTAATCTGTGTTCTCTGTCAGTGTGTTAATATTCCTGAGGACAGTGGGGGTGTTTTACACTTCACAGGGTTTATCTGACTGTGGGTCATGATATACACAGTGTGTCAGTGAGTGTGTTAATATTAATCGGTGTTCTCTGTCAGTGTGTTAATATTCCTGAGGACAGTGGGGGTGTTTTACACTTCACAGGGTGTATCTGACTGTGGGTCATGATATACACAGTGTGTCAGTGAGTGTGTTAATATTAATCTGTGTTCTCTGTCAGTGTGTTAATATACCTGAGGACAGTGGGGGTGTTTTACACTTCACAGGGTGTATCTGACTGTGGGTCATTATGTACACAGTGTGTCAGTGAGTGTGTTAATATTAATCTGTGTTCTCTGTCAGTGTGTTAATATTACTGAGGACAGTGGGGGTGTTTTACACTTCACAGGGTTTATCTGACTGTGGGTCATGATATACACAGTGTGTCAGTGAGTGTGTTAATATTAATCTGTGTTCTCTGTCAGTGTGTTAATATTACTGAGGACAGTGGGGATGTTTTACACTTCACAGGGTATATCTGACTGTGAGTCATGATGTACACAGTTTGTCAGTGAGTGTGTTAATATTAATCTGTGTTCTCTGTCAGTGTGTTAATATTCCTGAGGAAAGTGGGGGTGTTTTACACTTCACAGGGTGTATCTGACTGTGGGTCATGATATACACAGTGTGTCAGTGAGTGTCTTAATATTAATCTGTGTTCTCTGTCAGTGTGTTAATATTACTGAGGACAGTGGGGGTGTTTTACATTTCACAGGGTTTATCTGACTGTGAGTCATGATGTACACAGTGTGTGAGTGAATGTGTTAATATTAATCTGTGTTCTCTGTCAGTGTGTTAATATTACTGAGGACAGTGGGGGTGTTTTACACTTCACAGGGTGTACCTGCCTGTGGGTCATGATATACACAGTGTGTCAGTGAGTGTCTTAATATTAATCTGTGTTCTCTGTCATTGTGTTAATATTACTGAGGACAGTGGGGGTGTTTTACACTTCACAGGGTTTATCTGACTGTGGGTCATGATGTACACAGTGTGTCAGTGAGTGTGTTAATATTAAACTGTGTTCTCTGTCAGTGTGTTAATATTCCTGAGGACAGTGGGGGTGTTTTACACTTCACAGGGTTTATCTGACTGTGGGTCATGATATACACAGTGTGTCAGTGAGTCTGTTAATATTAATCTGTGTACTCTGTCAGTATGTTAATATTACTGAGGACAGTGGGGGTGTTTTACACTTCACAGGGTGTATCTGACTGTGGGTCATGATATACACAGTGTGTCAGTGAGTGTGTTAGTATTAATCTGTGTTCTCTGTCAGTGTGTTAATATTCCTGAGGACAGTGGGGGTGTTTTACACTTCACAGGGTGCATCTGACTGTGGGTCATGATATACACAGTGTGTCAGTGAGTGTGTTAATATTAATCTGTGTTCTCTGTCAGTGTGTTAATATTCCTGAGGACAGTGGGGGTGTTTTACACTTCACAGGGTGTATCTGACTGTGGGTCATGATATACACAGTGTGTCAGTGAGTGTGTTAATATTAATATGTGTTCTCTGTCAATGTGTTAATATTCCTGAGGACAGTGGGGGTGTTTTACACTTCACAGGGAGTATCTGACTGTGGGTCATGATGTACACAGTGTGTCAGTGAGTGTGTTAATATTAATCTGTGTTCTCTGTCAGTGTGTTAATATTACTGAGGATAGTGGGGGTGTTTTACACTTCACAGGGTGTATCTGACTGTGGGTCATGATATACACAGTGTGTCAGTGAGTGTCTTAATATTAATCTGTGTTCTCTGTCAGTGTGTTAATATTACTGAGGACAGTGGGGGTGTTTTACACTTCACAGGGTTTATCTGACTGTGGGTCATGATGTACACAGTGTGTCAGTGAGTGTGTTAATATTAATCTGTGTTCTCTGTCAGTGTGTTAATATTCCTGAGGACAGTGGGGGTGTTTTACACTTCACAGGGTTTATCTGACTGTGGGTCGTGATATACACAGTGTGTCAGTGAGTGTGTTAATATTAATCTGTGTACTCTGTCAGTATGTTAATATTACTGAGGACAGTGGGGGTGTTTTACACTTCACAGGGTGTATCTGACTGTGGGTCATGATATACACAGTGTGTCAGTGAGTGTGTTAATATTAATCTGTTTTCTCTGTCAGTGTGTTAATATTCCTGAGGACAGTGGGGGTGTTTTACACTTCACAGGGTTTATCTGACTGTGGGTCATGATATACACAGTGTGTCAGTGAATGTGTTAATATTAATCTGTGTTCTCTGTCAGTGTGTTAAATTTCCTGAGGACAGTGGGGGTGTTTTACACTTCACAGGGTATATCTGACTGTGGGTCATGATATACACAATGTGTCAGTGAGTGTGTTAATATTAATCTGTGTTCTCTGTCAGTGTGTTAATAGACCTGAGGACAGTGGGGGTGTTTTACACTTCACAGGGTGTATCTGACTGTGGGTCATTATGTAAACAGTGTGTCAGTGAGTGTGTTAATATTAATCTGTGTTCTCTGTCAGTGTGTTAATATTACTGAGGACAGTGGGGGTGTTTTACACTTCACAGGGTTTATCTGACTGTGGGTCATGATATACACAGTGTGTCAGTGGGTGTGTTAATATTAATCTGTGTTCTCTGTCAGTGTGTTAATATTACTGAGGACAGTGGGGATGTTTTACACTTCACAGGGTGTATCTGACTGTGAGTCATGATGTACACAGTTTGTCAGTGAGTGTGTTAATATTAATCTGTGTTCTCTGTCAGTGTGTTAATATTACTGAGGACAGTGGGGGTAATTTACACTTCACAGGGTGTATCTGACTGTGGGTCATGATATACACAGTGTGTCAGTGAGTGTCTTAATATTAATCTGTGTTCTCTGTCAGTGTGTTAATATTACTGAGGACAGTGGGGGTGTTTTACACTTCACAGGGTTTATCTGACTGTGGGTCATGATGTACACAGTGTGTCAGTGAGTGTGTTAATATTAATCTGTGTTCTCTGTCAGTGTGTTAATATTCCTGAGGACAGTGGGGGTGTTTTACACTTCACAGGGTTTATCTGACTGTGGGTCATGATATACACAGTGTGTCAGTGAGTGTGTTAATATTAATCTGTGTACTCTGTCAGTATGTTAATATTACTGTGGACAGTGGGGGTGTTTTACACTTCACAGGGTGTATCTGACTGTGGGTCATGATATACACAGTGTGTCAGTGAGTGTGTTAATATTAATCTGTTTTCTCTGTCAGTGTGTTAATATTCCTGAGGACAGTGGGGGTGATTTACACTTCAGAGGGTTTATCTGACTGTGGGTCATGATATACACAGTGTGTCAGTGAGTGTGTTAATATTAATCTGTGTTCTCTGTCAGTGTGTTAATATTCCTGAAGACAGTGGGGGTGTTTTACACTTCACAGGGTGTATCTGACTGTGGGTCATGATATACACAGTGTGTCAGTGAGTGTGTTAATATTAATCTTTGTTCTCTGTCAGTGTGTTAATAGACCTGAGGACAGTGGGGGTGTTTTACACTTCACAGGGTGTATCTGACTGTGGGTCATTATGTAAACAGTGTGTCAGTGAGTGTGTTAATATTAATCTGTGTTCTCTGTCAGTGTGTTAATATTACTGAGGACAGTGGGGGTGTTTTACACTTCACAGGGTTTATCTGACTGTGGGTCATGATGGACACAGTGTGTCAGTGGGTGTGTTAATATTAATCTGTGTTCTCTGTCAGTGTGTTAATATTACTGAGGACAGTGGGGGTGTTTTACACTTCACAGGGTGTATCTGACTGTGAGTCATGATGTACACAGTTTGTCAGTGAGTGTGTTAATATTAATCTGTGTTCTCTGTCAGTGTGTTAATATTCCTGAGGACAGTGGGGGTGTTTTACACTTCACAGGGTGTATCTGACTGTGGGTCATGATATACACAGTGTGTCAGTGAGTGTCTTAATATTAATCTGTGTTCTCTGTCAGTGTGTTAATATTACTGAGGACAGTGGGGGTGTTTTACACTTCACAGGGTGTATCTGACTGTGGGTCATGATGTACACAATGTGTCAGTGAGTGTGCTAATATTAATCTGTGTTCTCTGTCAGTGTGTTAATATTCCTGAGGACAGTGGGGGTGTTTTACACTTCACAGGTTGCATCTGACTGTGGGTCATGATATACACAGTGTGTCAGTGTGTGTGTTAATATTAATCTGTGTTCTCTGTCAGTGTGTTAATATTCCTGAGGACAGTGGGGGTGTTTTACACTTCACAGGGTGTATCTGACTGTGGGTCATGATATACACAGTTTGTCAGTGAGTGTGTTAATATTAATATGTGTTCTCTGTCAATGTGTTAATATTCCTGAGGACAGTGGGGGTGTTTTACACTTCACAGGGTGTATCTGACTGTGGGTCATGATATACACAGTGTGTCAGTGAATGTGTTAATATTAATCTGTGTTCTCTGTCAGTGTGTTGATATACCTGAGGACAGTGGGGGTGTTTTACACTTCACAGGGTGGATCTAACTGTGGGTCATGATGTACACAGTGTGTCAGTGAGTGTGTTAATATTAATCTGTGTTCTCTGTCAGTGTGTTAATATTACTGAGGACAGTGGGGGTGTTTTACACTTTACAGGGTGTACCTGCCTGTGGGTCATGATATACACAGTGTGTCAGTGAGTGTCTTAATATTAATCTGTGTTCTCTGTCAGTGTGTTAATATTACTGAGGACAGTGGGGGTGTTTTACACTTCACAGGGTTTATCTGACTGTGGGTCATGATGTACACAGTGTGTCAGTGAGTGTGTTAATATTAATCTGTGTTCTCCGTCAGTGTGTTAATATTCCTGAGGACAGTGGGGGTGTTTTACACTTCACAGGGTTTATCTGACTGTGGGTCATGATATACACAGTGTGTCAGTGAGTGTGTTAATATTAATCTGTGTACTCTGTCAGTATGTTAATATTACTGAGACAGTGGGGGTGTTTTACACTTCACAGGGTGTAACTGACTGTGGGTCATGATATACACAGTGTGTCAGTGAGTGTGTTAATATTAATCTGTGTTCTCTGTCAGTGTGTTAATATTCCTGAGGACAGTGGGGGTGTTTTACACTTCACAGGGTGCATCTGACTGTGGGTCATGATATACACAGTGTGTCAGTGAGTGTGTTAATATTAATCTGTGTTCTCTGTCAGTGTGTTAATATTCCTGAGGACAGTGGGGGTGTTTTACACTTCACAGGGTGTATCTGACTGTGGGTCATGATATACACAGTGTGTCAGTGAGTGTGTTAATATTAATATGTGTTCTCTGTCAATGTGTTAATATTCCTGAGGACAGTGGGGGTGTTTTACACTTCACAGGGTGTATCTGACTGTGGGTCATGATGTACACTGTGTGTCAGTGAGTGTGTTAATATTAATCTGTGTTCTCTGTCAGTGTGTTAATATTACTGAGGACAGTGGGGGTGTTTTACACTTCACAGGGTGTATCTGACTGTGGGTCATGATATACACAGTGTGTCAGTGAGTGTGTTAATATTAATCTGTGTACTCTGTCAGTATGTTAATATTACTGAGGACAGTGGGGTGTTTTACACTTCACAGGGTGTATCTGACTGTGGGTCATGATATACACAGTGTGTCAGTGAGTGTGTTAATATTAATCTGTTTTCTCTGTCAGTGTGTTAATATTCCTGAGGACAGTGGGGGTGTTTTACACTTCACAGACTGCATCTGACTGTGGGTCATGATATACACAGTGTGTCAGTGAGTGTGTTAATATTAATCTGTGTTCTCTGTCAGTGTGTTAGTATTCCTGAGGACAGTGGGGGTGTTTTACACTTCACAGGGTGTATCTGACTGTGGGTCATGATATACACAGTGTGTCAGTGAGTGTGTTAATATTAATCTGTGTTCTCTGTCAGTGTGTTAATATTCCTGAGGACAGTGGGGGTGTTTTACACTTCACAGGGTGTATCTGACTGTGGGTCATTATGTACACAGTGTGTCAGTGAGTGTCTTAATATTAATCTGTGTTCTCTGTCAGTGTGTTAATATTACTGAGGACAGTGGGGGTGTTTTACACTTCACAGGGTGTATCTGACTGTGGGTCATGATGTACACAGTGTGTCAGTGAGTGTGTTAATATTAATCTGTGTTCTCTGTCAGTGTGTTAATATTCCTGAGGACAGTGGGGGTGTTTTACACTTCACAGGTTGCATCTGACTGTGGGTCATGATATACACAGTGTGTCAGTGTGTGTGTTAATATTAATCTGTGTTCTCTGTCAGTGTGTTAATATTCCTGAGGACAGTGGGGGTGTTTTACACTTCACAGGGTGTATCTGACTGTGGGTCATGATATACACAGTTTGTCAGTGAGTGTGTTAATATTAATATGTGTTCTCTGTCAATGTGTTAATATTCCTGAGGACAGTGGGGGTGTTTTACACTTCACAGGGTGTATCTGACTGTGGGTCATGATATACACAGTGTGTCGGTGAGTGTGTTAATATTAATCTGTGTTCTCTGTCAGTGTGTTGATATACCTGAGGACAGTGGGGGTGTTTTACACTTCACAGGGTGGATCTAACTGTGGGTCATGATGTACACAGTGTGTCAGTGAGTGTGTTAATATTAATCTGTGTTCTCTGTCAGTGTGTTAATATTACTGAGGACAGTGGGGGTGTTTTACACTTTACAGGGTGTACCTGCCTGTGGGTCATGATATACACAGTGTGTCAGTGAGTGTCTTAATATTAATCTGTGTTCTCTGTCAGTGTGTTAATCTTACTGAGGACAGTGGGGGTGTTTTACACTTCACAGGGTTTATCTGACTGTGGGTCATGATGTACACAGTGTGTCAGTGAGTGTGTTAATATTAATCTGTGTTCTCCGTCAGTGTGTTAATATTCCTGAGGACAGTGGGGGTGTTTTACACTTCACAGGGTTTATCTGACTGTGGGTCATGATATACACAATGTGTCAGTGAGTGTGTTAATATTAATCTGTGTACTCTGTCAGTATGTTAATATTACTGAGACAGTGGGGGTGTTTTACACTTCACAGGGTGTATCTGACTGTGGGTCATGATATACACAGTGTGTCAGTGAGTGTGTTAATATTAATCTGTGTTCTCTGTCAGTGTGTTAATATTCCTGAGGACAGTGGGGGTGTTTTACACTTCACAGGGTGCATCTGACTGTGGGTCATGATATACACAGTGTGTCAGTGAGTGTGTTAATATTAATATGTGTTCTCTGTCAATGTGTTAATATTCCTGAGGACAGTGGGGGTGTTTTACACTTCACAGGGTGTATCTGACTGTGGGTCATGATGTCCACTGTGTGTCAGTGAGTGTGTTAATATTAATCTGTGTTCTCTGTCAGTGTGTTAATATTACTGAGGACAGTGGGGGTGTTTTACACTTCACAGGGTGTATCTGACTGTGGGTCATGATATACACAGTGTGTCAGTGAGTGTCTTAATATTAATCTGTGTTCTCTGTCAGTGTGTTAATATTACTGAGGACAGTGGGGGTGTTTTACACTTCACAGGGTTTATCTGACTGTGGGTCATGATGTACACAGTGTGTCAGTGAGTGTGTTAATATTAATCTGTGTTCTCTGTCAGTGTGTTAATATTCCTGAGGACAGTGGGGGTGTTTTACACTTCACAGGGTTTATCTGACTGTGGGTCATGATATACACAGTGTGTCAGTGAGTGTGTTAATATTAATCTGTGTACTCTGTCAGTATGTTAATATTACTGAGGACAGTGGGGGTGTTTTACACTTCACAGGGTGTATCTGACTGTGGGTCATGATATACACAGTGTGTCAGTGAGTGTGTTAATATTAATCTGTTTTCTCTGTCAGTGTGTTAATATTCCTGAGGACAGTGGGGGTGTTTTACACTTCACAGACTGCATCTGACTGTGGGTCATGATATACACAGTGTGTCAGTGAGTGTGTTAATATTAATCTGTGTTCTCTGTCAGTGTGTTAGTATTCCTGAGGACAGTGGGGGTGTTTTACACTTCACAGAGTGTATCTGACTGTGGGTCATGATATACACAGTGTGTCAGTGAGTGTGTTAATATTAATCTGTGTTCTCTGTCAGTGTGTTAATATACCTGAGGACAGTGGGGGTGTTTTACACTTCACAGGGTGTATCTGACTGTGGGTCATTATGTACACAGTGTGTCAGTGAGTGTGTTAATATTAATCTGTGTTCTCTGTCAGTGTGTTAATATTACTGAGGACAGTGGGGATGTTTTACACTTCACAGGGTGTATCTGACTGTGAGTCATGATGTACACAGTTTGTCAGTGAGTGTGTTAATATTAATCTGTGTTCTCTGTCAGTGTGTTAATATTCCTGAGGACAGTGGGGGTGTTTTACACTTCACAGGGTGTATCTGACTGTGAGTCATGATATACACAGTGTGTCAGTGAGTGTGTTAATATTAATCTGTGTTCTCTGTCAGTGTGTTAATATTACTGAGGACAGTGGGGGTGTTTTACACTTCACAGGGTGTATCTGACTGTGGGTCATGATATACACAGTGTGTCAGTGAGTGTCTTAATATTAATCTGTGTTCTCTGTCAGTGTGTTAATATTACTGAGGACAGTGGGGGTGTTTTACACTTCACAGGGTTTATCTGACTGTGGGTCATGATGTACACAGTGTGTCAGTGAGTGTGTTAATATTAATCTGTGTTCTCTGTCAGTGTGTTAATATTCCTGAGGACAGTGGGGGTGTTTTACACTTCACAGGGTGCATCTGACTGTGGGTCATGATATACACAGTGTGTCAGTGAGTGTGTTAATATTAATCTGTGTTCTCTGTCAGTGTGTTAATATTCCTGAGGACAGTGGGGGTGTTTTACACTTCACAGGGTGTATCTGACTGTGGGTCATGATATACACAGTGTGTCAGTGAGTGTGTTAATATTAATATGTGTTCTCTGTCAATGTGTTAATATTCCTGAGGACAGTGGGGGTGTTTTACACTTCACAGGGTGCATCTGACTGTGGGTCATGATATACACAGTGTGTCAGTGAGTGTGTTAATATTAATCTGTGTTCTCTGTCAGTGTGTTGATATACCTGAGGACAGTGGGGGTGTTTTACACTTCACAGGGTGGATCTGACTGTGGGTCATGATGTACACAGTGTGTCAGTGAGTGTGTTAATATTAATCTGTGTTCTCTGTCAGTGTGTTAATATTACTGAGGACAGTGGGGGTGTTTTACACTTTACAGGGTGTACCTGCCTGTGGGTCATGATATACACAGTGTGTCAGTGAGTGTCTTAATATTAATCTGTGTTCTCTGTCAGTGTGTTAATATTACTGAGGACAGTGGGGGTGTTTTACACTTCACAGGGTTTATCTGACTGTGGGTCATGATGTACACAGTGTGTCAGTGAGTGTGTTAATATTAATCTGTGTTCTCTGTCAGTGTGTTAATATTCCTGAGGACAGTGGGGGTGTTTTACACTTCACAGGGTTTATCTGACTGTGGGTCATGATATACACAGTGTGTCAGTGAGTGTGTTAATATTAATCTGTGTACTCTGTCAGTATGTTAATATTACTGAGGACAGTGGGGGTGTTTTACACTTCACAGGGTGTATCTGACTGTGGGTCATGATATACACAGTGTGTCAGTGAGTGTGTTAATATTAATCTGTGTTCTCTGTCAGTGTGTTAATATTCCTGAGGACAGTGGGGGTGTTTTACACTTCACACGGTGCATCTGACTGTGGGTCATGATATACACAGTGTGTCAGTGAGTGTGTTAATATTAATCTGTGTTCTCTGTCAGTGTGTTAATATTCCTGAGGACAGTGGGGGTGTTTTACACTTCACAGGGCGTATCTGACTGTGGGTCATGATATACACAGTGTGGCAGTGAGTGTGTTAATATTAATATGTGTTCTCTGTCAATGTGTTAATATTCCTGAGGACAGTGGGGGTGTTTTACACTTCACAGGGTGTATCTGACTGTGGGTCATGATATACACAGTGTGTCAGTGAGTGTGTTAATATTAATCTGTGTTCTCTGTCAGTGTGTTAATATACCTGAGGACAGTGGGGGTGTTTTACACTTCACAGGGTGTATCTGACTGTGGGTCATGATGTACACAGTGTGTCAGTGAGTGTGTTAATATTAATCTGTGTTCTCTGTCAGTGTGTTAATATTACTGAGGACAGTGGGGGTGTTTTACACTTCACAGGGTGTATCTGACTGTGGGTCATGATAAACACAGTGTGTCAGTGAGTGTCTTAATATTAATCTGTGTCTCTGTCAGTGTGTTAATATTACTGAGGACAGTGGAGGTGTTTTACACTTCGCAGGGTTTATCTGACTGTGGGTCATGATGTACACAGTGTGTCAGTGAGTGTGTTAATATTAATCTGTGTTCTCTGTCAGTGTGTTAATATTCCTGAGGACAGTGGGAGTGTTTTACACTTCACAGGGTTTATCTGACTGCGGGTCATGATGTACACAGTGTGTCAGTGAGTGTGTTAATATTAATCTATGTTCTCAGTCAGTGTGTTAATATTACTGAGGACAGTGGGGGTGTTTTACACTTCACCGGGTGTATCTGACTGTGGGTCATGATGTACACAGTGTGTCAGTGAGTGTGTTAATATTAATCTGTGTTCTCTGTCAGTGTGTTAATATTACTGAGGACAGTGGGGGTGTTTTACACTTCACAGGGTGTATCTGACTGTGGGTCATGATATACACAGTGTGTCAGTGAGTGTGTTAATATGAAACTGTGTTCTCTGTCAGTGTGTTAATATTCCTGAGGACAGTGGGGGTGTTTTCCACTTCACAGGGTGTATCTGACTGTGGGTCATGATATACACAGTGTGTCAGTGTGTGTGTTAATATTAATCTGTGTACTCTGTCAGTGTGTTGATATTACTGAGGACAGTGGGGGTGTTTTACACTTCACAGGGTGTATCTAACTGTGGGTCATGATATACACAGTGTTTCAGTGAGTGTGTTAATATTAATCTGTGTTCTCTGTCAGGTGTTAATATTGCTGAGGACAGTGGGGATGTTTTACACTTCACAGGGTGTATCTGACTGTGGGTCATGATATACACAGTGTGTCAGTGAGTGTGTTAATATTAATCTGTGTTCTCTGTCAGTGCGTTAATATTCCTGAGGACAGTGGGGGTGTTTTACACTTCACAGGGTGTATCTGACTGTGGGTCATGATATACACAGTGTGTCAGTGAGTGTGTTAATATTAATCTGTGTTCTCTGTCAGTGTGTTAATATTCCTGAGGACAGTGGGGGTGTTTTACACTTCACAGGGTGTATCTGACTGTGGGTCATGATATACACAGTGTGTCAGTGAGTGTGTTAATATTAATCTGTGTTCTCTGTCAGTGTGTTAATATTCCTGAGGACGGTGGGGGTGTTTTACACTTCACAGGGTGTATCTGACTGTGGGTCATGATATACACAGTGCGTCAGTGAGTGTGTTAATATTAATATGTTTTCTCTGTCAATGTGTTAATATTCCTGAGGACAGTGGGGGTGTTTTACACTTCACAGTGTGTATCTGACTGTGGGTCATGATATACACAGTGTGTCAGTGAGTGTGTTAATATTAATCTGTGTTCTCTGTCAGTGTGTTAATATACCAGAGGACAGTGGGGGTGTTTTACACTTCACAGGGTGTATCTGACTGTTGGTCATGATGTACACAGTGTGTCAGTGAGTCTGTTAATATTAATCTGTGTTCTCTGTCAGTGTGTTAATATTACTGAGGACAGTGGGGGTGTTTTACACTTCACAGGGTGTATCTGACTGTGGGTCATGATATACACAGTGTGTCAGTGAGTGTCTTAATATTAATCTGTGTTCTCTGTCAGTGTGTTAATATTACTGAGGACAGTGGGAGTGTTTTACACTTCACAGGGTTTATCTGACTGTGGGTCATGATGTACACAGTGTGTCAGTGAGTGTGTTAATATTAATCTGTGTTCTCTGTCAGTGTGTTAATATTCCTGAGGACAGTGGGGGTGTTTTACACTTCACAGGGTTTATCTGACTGTGGGTCATGATATACACAGTGTGTCAGTGAGTGTGTTAATATTAATCTGTTTTCTCTGTCAGTGTGTTAATATTCCTGAGGACAGTGGGGGTGTTTTACACTTCACAGGGTGCATCTGACTGTGGGTCATGATATACACAGTGTGACAGTGAATGTGTTAATATTAATCTGTGTTCTCTGTCAGTGTGTTAATATTCCTGAGGACAGTGGGGGTGTTTTACACTTCACAGGGTGTATCTGACTGTGGGTCATGATATACACAGTTTGTCAGTGAGTGTGTTAATATTAATCTGTGTTCTCTGTCAGTGTGTTAATATACCTGAGGACAGTGGGGGTGTTTTACACTTCACAGGGTGTATCTGACTGTGGGTCATTATGTACACAGTGTGTCAGTGAGTGTGTTAATATTAATCTGTGTTCTCTGTCAGTGTGTTAATATTACTGAGGACAGTGGGGGTGTTTTACACTTCACAGGGTTTATCTGACTGTGGGTCATGATATACACAGTGTGTCAGTGAGCTAGGGTGGAAGCTTAGAGCGAGAACAACCAGAGTTGTTATCTCTGGGTTGTTGCCTGTGCCACGTGCTAGCGAAGAGAGGAATAGGGAGAGAGAGGAGTTGAACACGTGGCTGCAGGGATGGTGTAGGAGGGAGGGTTTTGGTTTCCTGGATAATTGGGGCTCTTTCTGGGGTAGGTGGGACCTCTACAAACAGGATGGTCTTCACCTGAACCAGAGGGGTACCAATATCCTGGGGGGGAGATTTGTTAGTGCTCTTCGGGGGGGTTTAAACTAAATCAGCAGGGGAATGGGAACCTAAATTGTAGTTCCAGTGTACAGGCTGTTGAGAGTAGTGAGGTAGGGGATAAGGTTACAGGGACGCAAGAGGGCACTGGCAAGCAAGAACTTGGTTTAAAGTGTGTCTACTTCAACGCCAGGAGCATCCGGAATAAGGTGGGTGAGCTTGCAGCATGGGTTGGTACCTGGGATCCTGATGTTGTGGCCATTTCGGAGACATGGGTAGAGCAGGGGCAGGAATGGATGTTGCAGGTTCCGGGATTTAGATGTTTCAGAAAGAGCAGAGAAGAGGGTAAAAGGGGGGGGGGGGGGTGTGGCATTGTTAATCAAGGAAAGTATTACAGCGGCAGAAAGGACGTTTGAGGACTCGTCTACTGAGGTAGTATGGGCCGAGGTTAGAAACAGGAGAGGAGAGGTCACCCTGTTGGGAGTTTTCTATAGACCTCCGAATAGTTCCAGAGATGTAGAGGAAAGGATAGCGAAGATGATTCTCGACAGGAGCGAGAGTAACAGGGTAGTGGTTATGGGGGACTTTAACTTTCCAAATATTGGCTGGAAATACTATAGTTCGAGTACTTTAGATGGGTCAGTTTTTGTCCAGTGTGTGCAGGAGGGTTTTCTGACACAGTATGTGGACAGGCCAACCAGGGGCGATGCCACATTGGATTTGGTACTGGGTAATGAACCCGGCCAGGTGTTCGATTTAGATGTAGGTGAGCACTTTGGCGATAGTGATCACAATTCGGTTAGGTTTACCTTAGCGATGGGCAGGGACAGGTATATACCGCAGGGCAAGAATTATAGCTGGGGGAAAGGAAATTATGACGCGATTAGGCAAGATTTAGGATGTGTAGGATGGGGAAGGAAACTGCAGGGGATGGGCACAAACGAAATGTGGAGCTTATTCAAGGAGCAGCTAATGCGTGTCCTTGATAAGTATGTACCTGTCAGGCAGGGAGGAAGTTGTCGAGCGAGGGAGCCGTGGTTTACTCAAGAAGTTGAAGCGCTTGTCAAGAGGAAGAGGGCGGCTTATGTTAGGATGAGACGTGAAGGCTCAGTTAGGGCGCTTGAGAGTTACAAGCTAGCCAGGAAGGATCTAAAGGGAGGGCTAAGAAGAGCAAGGAGAGGACACGAGAAGTCATTGGCGGATAGGATCAAAGAAAACCCTAAGGCTTTCTATAGGTATATCAGGAATAAACGAATGATAAGAGTTAGAACAGGGCCAATCAAGGATAGTAGTGGAAAGTTGTGTGCGGAATCAGAGGAGATAGGGGAAGCGTTAAATGAATATTTTTCGTCAGTATTTACAGTAGAGAAAGAAAATGTTGTCGAGGAGAATACTGAGATACAGACTACTAGGCTAGATGGGATTGAGATTCACAAGGAGGAGGTGTTAGCAATTTTGGAAAGAGTGAAAATAGATAAGTCCCCTGGGCCAGATGGGATTTATCCTAGGATTCTCTGGGAAGCCAGGGAGGAGATTGCAGAGCCGTTGTTGTTGATCTTTAAGTCGTCATTGTCGACAGGAGTAGTGCTGGAGGACTGGAGGATAGCAAATGTTGTCCCCTTGTTCAAGAAGGGGAGTAGAGACAGCCCTGGTAATTATAGACCTGTGAGCCTTACTTCGGTTGTGGGTAAAATGTTGGAAAAGGTTATAAGAGACAGGATTTATAATCATCTTGAAAAGAATAAGTTCATTTGCGATAGTCAGCACGGTTTTGTGAAAGGTAGGTCGTGCCTCACAAACCTTATTGAGTTTTTCGAAAAGGTGACCAAACAGGTGGATGAGGGTAAAGCCGTGGATGTGGTGTATATGGATTTCAGTAAGGCGTTTGATAAGGTTCCCCACGGTAGGCTATTGCAGAAAATACGGAAGTATGGGGTTGAAGGTGATTTAGAGCTTTGGATCAGAAATTGGCTAGCTGAAAGAAGACAGAGGGTGGTGGTTGATGGCAAATGTTCATCCTGGAGTTTAGTTACTAGTGGTGTACCGCAAGGTTCTGTTTTGGGGCCACTTCTGTTTGTCATTTTTATAAACGACCTGGATGAGGGTGTAGAAGGGTGGGTTAGTAAATTTGCGGATGACACGAAGGTCGGTGGAGTTGTGGATAGTGTCGAAGGGTGTTGTAGGGTACAGAGGGACATAGATAGGCTGCAGAGCTGGGCTGAGAGATGGCAAATGGAGTTTAATGCGGAGAAGTGTGAGGTGATTCACTTTGGAAGGAGTAACAGCAATGCAGAGTACTGGGCTGATGGGAAGATTCTTGGTAGTGTAGATGAGCAGCGAGATCTTGGTATCCAGGTACATAAATCCCTGAAAGTTGCTACCCAGGTTAATAGGGCTGTTAAGAAGGCATATGGTGTGTTAGCCTTTATTAGTAGGGGGATCGAGTTTCAGAGCCACGGGGTCATGATGCAGCTGTACAAAACTCTGGTGAGGCCGCACCTGGAGTATTGCGTGCAGTTCTGGTCACCGCATTACAGGAAGGATGTCGAAGCTTTGGAAAGGGTGCAGAGGAGATTTACTAGGATGTTGCCTGGTATGGAGGGAAGGTCTTACGAGGAAAGGCTGAGGGACTTGGGGTTGTTTTCGTTAGAGAGAAGGAGGAGGAGAGGTGACTTAATAGAGACATACAAGATAATCAGAGGGTTAGATAGGATGGATAGTGAGAGTCTTTTTCCTCGGATGAGGATGGCAAACACGAGGGGACATAGCTTTAAGTTGAGGGGTGAAAGATATAGGACAGATGTCAGAGGTAGTTTCTTTACGCAGAGAGTAGTAGGGGCGTGGAACGCCCTGCCTGCAACAGTAGTAGACTCGCCAACTTTAAGGGCATTTAAGTGGTCATTGGATAGACATATGGATGAAAATGGAATAGTGTAGGTCAGATGATCGGCGCAACATCGAGGGCCGAACGGCCTGTACTGCGCTGTAATATTCTAATTCTAATTCTAATTAATCTGTGTTCTCTGTCAGTGTGTTAATATTACTGAGGACAGTGGGGATGTTTTACACTTCACAGGGTGTATCTGACTGTGAGTCATGATGTACACAGTGTGTCAGTGAGTGTGTTAATATTAATCTGTGTTCTCTGTCAGTGTGTTAATATTCCTGAGGACAGTGGGGGTGTTTTACACTTCACAGGGTTTATCTGACTGTGGGTCATGATATACGCAGTGTGTCAGTGAGTGTGTTAATATTAATCTGTGTTCTCTGTCAGTGTGTTAATATTACTGAGGACAGTGGGGGTGTTTTACACTTCACAGGGTGTATCTGACTGTGTGTCATGATATACACAGTGTGTCAGTGAGTGTCTTAATATTAATCTGTGTTCTCTGTCAGTGTGTTAATATTACTGAGGACAGTGGGGGTGTTTTACACTTCACAGGGTTTATCTGACTGTGGGTCATGATGTACACAGTGTGTCAGTGAGTGTTTTAATATTAATCTGTGTTCTCTGTCAGTGTGTTAATATTCCTGAGGACAGTGGGGGTGTTTTACACTTCACAGGGTGCATCTGACTGTGGGTCATGATATACACAGTGTGTCAGTGAGTGTGTTAATATTAATCTGTGTTCTCTGTCAGTGTGTTAATATTCCTGAGGACAGTGGGGGTGTTTTACACTTCACAGGGTGTATCTGACTGTGGGTCATGATATACACAGTGTGTCAGTGAGTGTGTTAATATTAATATGTGTTCTCTGTCAATGTGTTCATATTCCTGAGGACAGTGGGGGTGTTTTACACTTCACAGGGTGTATCTGACTGTGGGTCATGATATACACAGTGTGTCAGTGAGTGTGTTAATATTAATCTGTGTTCTCTGTCAGTGTGTTAATATAACTGAGGACAGTGGGGGTGTTTTACACTTCACAGGGTGGATCTGACTGTGGGTCATGATGTACACAGTGTGTCAGTGAGTCTGTAAATATTAATCTGTGTTCTCTGTCAGTGTGTTAGTATTACTGAGGACAGTGGGGGTGTTTTACACTTCACAGGGTGTATCTGCCTGTGGGTCATGATATACACAGTGTGTCAGTGAGTGTCTTAATATTAATCTGTGTTCTCTGTCAGTGTGTTAATATTACTGAGGACAGTGGGGGTGTTTTACACTTCACAGGGTTTATCTGACTGTGGGTCATGATGTACACAGTGTGTCAGTGAGTGTGTTAATATTAATCTGTGTTCTCTGTCAGTGTGTTAATATTCCTGAGGACAGTGGGGGTGTTTTACACTTCACAGGGTTTATCTGACTGTGGGTCATGATATACACAGTGTGTCAGTGAGTGTGTTAATATTAATCTGTGTACTCTGTCAGTAAGTTAATATTACTGAGGACAGTGGGGGTGTTTTACACTTCACAGGGTGTATCTGACTGTGGGTCATGATGTACACAGTGTGTCAGTGAGTGTGTTAATATTAATCTGTGTTCTCTGTCAGTGTGTTAATATTCCTGAGGACAGTGGGGGTGTTTTACACTTCACAGGGTGCATCTGACAGTGGGTCATGATATACACAGTGTGTCAGTGAGTGTGTTAATATTAATCTGTGTTCTCTGTCAGTGTGCTAATATTCCTGAGGACAGTGGGGGTGTTTTACACTTCACAAGGTGTATCTGACTGTGGGTCATGATATACACAGTGTGTCAGTGAGTGTGTTAATATTAATATGTGTTCTCTGTCAATGTGTTAATATTCCTGAGGACAGTGGGGGTGTTTTACACTTCACAGGGTGTATCTGACTGTGGGTCATGATATACACAGTGTGTCAGTGAGTGTGTTAATATTAATCTGTGTTCTCTGTCAGTGTGTTAATATACCTGAGGACAGTGGGGGTGTTTTACACTTCACAGGGTGTATCTGACTGTGGGTCATGATATACACAGTGTGTCAGTGAGTGTCTTAATATTAATCTGTGTTCTCTGTCAGTGTGTTAATATTACTGAGGACAGTGGGGGTGTTTTACACTTCACAGGGTGTATCTGACTGTGGGTCATGATATACACAGTGTGTCAGTGAGTGTCTTAATATTAATCTGTGTTCTCTGTCAGTGTGTTAATATTACTGAGGACAGTGGGGGTGTTTTACACTTCACAGGGTTTATCTGACTGTGGGTCATGATGTACACAGTGTGTCAGTGAGTGTGTTAATATTAATCTGTGTTCTCTGTCAGTGTGTTAATATTCCTGAGGACAGTGGGGGTGTTTTACACTTCACAGGGTTTATCTGACTGTGGGTCATGATATACACAGTGTGTCAGTGAGTGTGTTAATATTAATCTGTGTTCTCTGTCAGTGTGTTAATATTCCTGAGGACAGTGGGGGTGTTTTACACTTCACAGGGTGTATCTGACTGTGGGTCATGATATACACAGTGTGTCAGTGAGTGTGTTAATATTAATCTGTGTTCTCTGTCAGTGTGTTAATATTACTGAGGACAGTGGGGGTGTTTTACACTTCACAGGATTTATCTGACTGCGGGTCATGATGTACACAGTGTGTCAGTGAGTGTGTTAATATTAATCTATGTTCTCTGTCAGTGTGTTAATATTACTGAGGACAGTGGGGGTGTTTTACACTTCACCGGGTGTATCTGACTGTGGGTCATGATATACACAGTGTGTCAGTGAGTGTGTTAATATGAATCTGTGTTCTCTGTCAGTGTGTTAATATTGCTGAGGACAGTGGGGGTGTTTTACACTTCACAGGGTGTATCTGACTGTGGGTCATGATATACACAGTGTGTCAGTGAGTGTGTTAATATTAATCTGTGTTCTCTGTCAGTGTGTTAATATTCCTGAGGACAGTGGGGATGTTTTACCCTTCACAGGGTGTATCTGACTGTGGGTCATGATATACACAGTGTGTCAGTGAGTGTGTTAATATTAATCTGTGTTCTCTGTCAGTGTGTTAATATTACTGAGGACAGTGGGGATGTTTTACACTTCACAGGGTGTATCTGACTGTGGGTCATGATATACACAGTGTGTCAGTGAGTGTGTTAGTATTAATCTGTGTTCTCTGTCAGTGTGTTAATTTTACTGAGGACAGTGGGGGTGTTTTACACTTCACCGGGTGTATCTGGCTGTGGGTCATGATATACACAGTGTGTCAGTGAGTGTGTTAATATTAATCTGTGTTCTCTGTCAGTGTGTTAATATTACTGAGGACAGTGGGAATGTTTTACACTTCACAGGGTGTATCTGACTGTGGGTCATGATATACACAGTGTGTCAGTGAGTGTGTTAATATTAATCTGTGATCTCTGTCAGTGTGTTAATATTACTGAGGACAGTGGGGGTGTTTTACACTTCACAGGGTGTATCTGACTGTGGGTCATGATATACACAGTGTGTCAGTGAGTGTGTTAATATGAATCTGTGTTCTCTGTCAGTGTGTTAATATTCCTGAGGACAGTGGGGGTGTTTTCCACTTCACAGGGTGTATCTGACTGTGGGTCATGATATACACAGTGTGTCAGTGAGTGTGTTAATATTAATCTGTGTACTCTGTCAGTGTGTTAATATTACTGAGGACAGTGGGGGTGTTTTACACTTCACAGGGTGTATCTAACTGTGGGTCATGATATACACAGTGTTTCAGTGCGTGTGTTAATATTAATCTGTGTTCTCTGTCAGGTGTTAATATTGCTGAGGACAGTGGGGATGTTTTACACTTCACAGGGTGTATCTGACTGTGGGTCATGATATACACAGTGTGTCAGTGAGTGTGTTAATATTAATCTGTGTTCTCTGTCAGTGTGTTAATATTGCTGAGGACAGTGGGGGTGTTTTACACTTCACTGGGTGTATCTGACTGTGGGTCATGATATACACAGTGTGTCAGTGAGTGTGTTAATATTAACCTGTGTTCTCTGTCAGTGTGTTAATATTCCTGAGGACAGTGGGGATGTTTTACACTTCACATGGTGTATCTGACTGTGGGTCATGATATACACAGTGTGTCAGTGAGTGTGTTAATATTAATCTGTGTTCTCTGTCAGTGTGTTAATATTACTGAGGACAGTGGGGATGTTTTACACTTCACAGGGTGTATCTGACTGTGGGTCATGATATACACAGTGTGTCAGTGAGTGTGTTAGTATTAATCTGTGTTCTCTGTCAGTGTGTTAATATTACTGAGGACAGTGGGGGTGTTTTACACTTCACCGGGTGTATCTGGCTGTGGGTCATGATATACACAGTGTGTCAGTGAGTGTGTTAATATTAATCTGTGTTCTCTGTCAGTGTGTTAATATTACTGAGGACAGTGGGAATGTTTTACACTTCACAGGGTGTATCTGACTGTGGGTCATGATATACACAGTGTGTCAGTGAGTGTGTTAATATTAATCTGTGTTCTCTGTCAGTGTGTTAATATTCCTGAGGACAGTGGGAATGTTTTACACTTCACAGGGTGTATCTGACTGTGGGTCATGATATACACAGTGTGTCAGTGAGTGTGTTAATATTAATCTGTGTTCTCTGTCAGTGTGTTAATATTACTGAGGACAGTGGGAATGTTTTACACTTCACAGGGTGTATCTGACTGTGGGTCATGATGTACACAGTGTGTCAGTGAGTGTGTTAATATTAATCTGTGTTCTCTGTCAGTGTGTTAATATTACTGAGGACAGTGGGGGTGTTTTACACTTCACAGGGTGTATCTGACTGTGGGTCATGAAAAACACAGTGTGTCAGTGAGTGTGTTAATATTAATCTGTGTTCTCTGTCAGTGTGTTAATATTCCTGAGGTCAGTGGGTGTGTTTTACACTTCACAGGGTGTATCTGACTGTGGGTCATGATATACACAGTGTGTCAGTGAGTGTGTTAATATTAATCTGTGTTCTCTGTGAGTGTGTTAATATTACTGAGGACAGTGGGGGTGTTTACACTTTTGCAGGGTGTATCTGACTGTGGGTCATGATATACACATTGTGTCAGTGAGTGTGTTAATATGAATCTGTGTTCTCTGTCAGTGTGTTAATATTGCTGAGGACAGTGGGGGTGTTTTACACTTCACAGGGTGTATCTGACTGTGGGTCATGATATACACAGTGTGTCAGTGAGTGTGTTAATATTAATCTGTGTTCTCTGTCAGTGTGTTAATATTACTGAGGACAGTGGGGGTGTTTTACACTTCACAGGGTGTATCTGACTGTGGGTCATGATATACACAGTGTGTCAGTGAGTGTGTTAATATTAATCTGTGTTCTCTGTCAGTGTGTTAATATTCCTGAGGACAGTGGGGGTGTTTTACACTTCACAGGGTGAATCTGACTGTGAGTCATGATATACACAGTGTTTCAGTGAGTGTGTTAATATTAATCTGTGTTCTCTGTCAGTGTGTTAATATTCCTGAGGACAGTGGGGGTGTTTTACACTTCACAGGGTGCATCTAACTGTGGGTCATGATATACACAGTGTGTCAGTGAGTGTGTTAATATTAATCTGTGTTCTCTGTCATTGTGTTAATATTCCTGAGGACAGTGGGTGTGTTTTACACTTCACAGGGTGTATCTGACTGTGAGTCATGATGTACACAGTGTGTCAGTGAGTGTGTTAATATTAATCTGTGTTCTCTGTCAGTGTGTTAATATTGCTGAGGACAGTGGGGTGTTTTACACTTCACAGGGTGTATCTGACTGTGGGTCATGATATACACAGTGTGTCAGTGAGTGTGTTAATATTAATCTGTGTTCTCTGTCAGTGTGTTAATATTACTGAGGACAGTGGGGGTGTTTTACACTTCACAGGGTGTATCTGACTCTGGGTCATGATATACACAGTGTGTCAGTGAGTGTGTTAATATTAATCTGTGTTCTCTTTCAGTGTGTTAATATTACTGAGGACAGTGGGGTTGTTTTACACTTCACAGGGTGTATCTGACTGTGGGTCATGATATACACAGTGTGTCAGTGAGTGTGTTAATATTAATCTGTGTTCTCTGTCAGTGTGTTAATATTACTGAGGACAGTGGGGGTGTTTTACACTTCACAGGGTGTATCTGACTGTGGGTCATAATATACACAGTGTGTCAGTGAGTGTGTTAATATTAATCTGTGTTCTCTGTCAGTGTGTTAATATTACTGAGGACATTGGGGGTGTTTTACACTTCACAGGGTTTATCTGACTGTGGGTCATGATATACACAGTGTGTCAGTGAGTGTGTTAATATTAATCTGTGTTCTCTGTCAGTGTGTTAATATTACTGAGGACAGTGGGGGTGTTTTACTCTTCACAGGGTGTATCTGACTCTGGGTCATGATATACACAGTGTGTCAGTGAGTGTGTTAATATTAATCTGTGTTCTCTGTCAGTGTGTTAATATTCCTGAGGACAGTGGGGATGTTTTACACTTCACAGGGTGTATCTGACTGTGGGTCATGATGTACACAGTGTGTCAGTGAGTGTGTTAATATTAATCTGTGTTCTCTGTCAGTGTGTTAATATTACTGAGGACAGTGGGGGTGTTTGACACTTCACAGGGTGTATCTGACTGTGGGTCATGATGTACACAGTGTGTCAGTGAGTGTGTTAATATTAATCTGTGTTCTCTGTCAGTGTGTTAATATTACTGAGGACAGTGGGGGTGTTTTACACTTCACAGGGTTGATCTGACTGTGGGTCATGATATACACAGTGTGTCAGTGAGTGTGTTAATATTAATCTGTGTTCTCTGTCAGTGTGTTAATATTACTGAGGACAGTGGGGGTGTTTTACACTTCACAAGGTGTATCTGACTGTGGGTCATGATATACACAGTGTGTCAGTGAGTGTGTTAATATTAATCTGTGTTCTCTGTCAGTGTGTTAATATTGCTGAGGACAGTGGGGATGTTTTACACTTCACAGGGTTTATCTGACTGTGAGTCATGATATACACAGTGTGTCAGTGAGTGTGTTAATATTAATCTGTGTTCTCTGTCAGTGTGTTAATATTCCTGAGGACAGTGGGGGTGTTTTACACTTCACAGGGTGTATCTGACTGTGGGTCATGATATACACAGTGTGTCAGTGAGTGTGTTAATATTAATCTGTGTTCTCTGTCAGTGTGTTAATATTACTGAGGACAGTGGGAATGTTTTACACTTCACAGGGTGCATCTGACTGTTGGTCATGATGTACACAGTGTGTCAGTGAGTGTGTTAATATTAATCTGTTATCTCTGTCAGTGTGTTAATATTACTGAGGACAGTGGGGGTGTTTTACACTTCACAGGGTGTGTCTGACTGAGGGTCATGATATACACAGTGTGTCAGTGAGTGTGTTAATATTAATCTGTGTTCTCTGTCAGTGTGTTAATATTCCTGAGGACAGTGGGGGTGTTTTACACTTCTCAGGGTGTATCTGACTGTGGGTCATGATATACACAGTGTGTCAGTGAGTGTGTTAATATTAATCTGTGTTCTCTGTCAGTGTGTTAATATTACTGAGGACAGTGGGGGTGTTTTACACTTTTGCAGGGTGTATCTGACTGTGGGTCATGATATACAAATTGTGTCAGTGAATGTGTTAATATTAATCTGTGTTCTCTGTCAGTGTGTTAATATTACTGAGGACAGTGGGGGTGTTTTACACTTCACAGGGTGTATCTGACTGTGGGTCATGATATACACAGTGTGTCAGTGAGTGTGTTAATATTAATCTGTGTTCTCTGTCAGTGTGTTAATATTGCTGAGGACAGTGGGGATGTTTTACACTTCACAGGGTGTATCTGACTGTGGGTCATGATATACACAGTGTGTCAGTGAGTGTGTTAATATTAATCTGTGTTTTCTGTCAGTGTGTTAATATTCCTGAGGACAGTGGGGGTGTTTTACACTTCACAGGGTGTATCTGACTGTGAGTCATGATATACACAGTGTGTCAGATAGTGTGTTAATATTAATCTGTGTTCTCTGTCAGTGTGTTAATATTCCTGAGGACAGTGGGGGTGTTTTACAATTCACAGGGTGCATCTAACTGTGGGTCATGATATACACAGTGTGTCAGTGAGTGTGTTAATATTAATCTGTGTTCTCTGTCAGTGTGTTAATATTACTGAGGACAGTGGGGGTGTTTTACACTTCACAGGGTGTATCTGACTGTGGGTCATGATATACACAGTGTGTCAGTGAGTGTGTTAATATTAATCTGTGTTCTCTGTCAGGGTGTTAATATTCCTGAGGACAGTGGGGGTGTTTTACACTTCACAGGGTGTATCTGACTGTGAGTCATGATGTACACAGTGTGTCAGTGAGTGTGTTAATATTAATCTGTGTTCTCCGTCAGTGTGTTAATATTGCTGAGGACAGTGGGGTGTTTTACACTTCACAGGGTTTATCTGACTGTGGGTCATGATGTACACAGTGTGTCAGTGAGTGTGATAATATTAATCTGTGTTCTCTGTCACTGTGTTAATATAACTGAGGACAGTGGGGGTGTTTTACACTTCACAGGGTGTATCTGACTGTGTGTCTTGATATACACAGTGTGTCAGTGAGTGTGTTAATATTAATCTGTGTTCTCTGTATGTGTGTTAATATTACTGAGGACAGTGGGGGTGTTTTACACTTCACAGGGTGTATCTGACTGTGGGTCATGATATACACAGTGTGTCAGTGAGTGTGTTAATATTAATCTGTGTTCTCTGTCAGTGTGTTAATATTACTGAGGACAGTGGGGGTGTTCTACACTTCACAGGGTGTATCTGACTGTGGGTCATGATATACACAGTGTGTCATTGAGTGTGTTAATATTAATCTGTGTTCTCTGTCAGTGTGTTAATATTACTGAGGACAGTGGGGGTGTTTTACACTTCACAGGGTTTATCTGACTGTGGGTCATGATATACACAGTGTGTCAGTGAGTGTGTTAATATTAATCTGTGTTCTCTGTCAGTGTGTTAATATTACTGAGGACAGTGGGGGTGTTTTACACTTCACAGGGTGTATCTGACTCTGGGTCATGATATACACAGTGTGTCAGTGAGTGTGTTAATATTAATCTGTGTTCTCTGTCAGTGTGTTAATATTCCTGAGGACAGTGGGGATGTTTTACACTTCACAGTGTGTATCTGACTGTGGGTCATGATGTACACAGTGTGTCAGTGAGTGTGTTAATATTAATCTGTGTTCTCTGTCAGTGTGTTAATATTACTGAGGACAGTGGGGGTGTTTCACACTTCACAGGGTGTATCTGACTGTGGGTCATGATGTACACAGTGTGTCAGTGAGTGTGTTAATATTAATCTGTGTTCTCTGTCAGTGTGTTAATATTACTGAGGACAGTGGGGGTGTTTTACACTTCACAGGGTATATCTGACTGTGGGTCATGATATACACAGTGTGTCGGTGAGTGTGTTAATATTAATCTGTGTTCTCTGTCAGTGTGTTAATATTACTGAGGACAGTGGGGGTGTTTTACACTTCACATGGTGTATCTGACTGTGGGTCATGATGTACACAGTGTGTCAGTGAGTGTGTTAATATTAATGTGTGTTCTCTGTCAGTGTGTTAATATTCCTGAGGACAGTGGGAGTGTTTTACACTTTACAGGGTGTATCTGGCTGCGGGTCATGATATACACAGTGTGTCAGTGAGTGTGTTAATATTAATCTGTGTTCTCTGTCAGTGTGTTAATATTGCTGAAGACAGTGGGGGTGTTTTACACTTCACAGGGTGTGTCTGACTGTGGGTCATGATTTACACAGTGTGTCAGTAAGTGTGTTAATATTAATATGTGTTCTCTGTCAGTGTGTTAATATTCCTGAGGACAGTGGGGGTGTTTTACACTTCACAGGGTGTATCTGACTGTGGGTGATGATCTCCACAGTGTGTCAGGGAGTGTTTTGATATTAATCTGTGTTCTCTGTCAGTGTGTTAATATTACTGAGGACAGTGGGGGTGTTTTACACTTCACAGGGTGCATCTGACTGTGGGTCATGATATACACAGTGTGTCAGTGAGTGTGTTAATATTAATCTGTGTTCTCTGTCAGTGTGTTAATATTACTGAGGACAGTGGGGGTGTTTTACACTTCACAGGGTGTATCTGACTGTGGGTCATGATATACACAGTGTGTCAGTGAGTGTGTTAATATTAATCTGTGTACTCTGTCAGTGTGTTAATATTCCTGAGGACAGTGGGGGTGTTTTACACTTCACAGGGTGTATCTGACTGTGGGTCACGATGTACACAGTGAGTCAGTGAGTGTGTTAATATTAATCTGTGTTCTCTGTCAGTGTGTTAATATTACTGAGGACAGTGGGGGTGTTTGACAATTCACAGGGTGTATCTGAATGTGGGTCATGATATACACAGTGTGTCAGTGAGTGTGTTAATATTAATCTGTGTTCTCTGTCAGTGTGTTAATATTACTGAGGACAGTGGGGGTGTTTTACACTTCACAGGGTGTATCTGACTGTGGGTCATGATATACACAGTGTGTCAGTGAGTGTGTTAATATTACTCTGTGTTCTCTGTCAGTGTGTTAATATTACTGAGGACAGTGGGGGTGTTTTACACTTCACAGGGTGTATCTGACTGTGGGTCATGATGTACACAGTGTGTCAGTGAGTGTGTTAATATTAATCTGTGTTCTCTGTCAGTGTGTTAATATTACTGAGGACAGTGGGGATGTTTTACACTTCACAGGGTGTATCTGACTGTGGGTAATGTTATAAACAGTGTGTCAATGAGTGTGTTAATATTAATCTGTGTTCTCTGTCAGTGTGTTAATATTCCTGAGGACAGTGGGGGTGTTTTACACTTCACAGGGTGTATCTGACTGTGGGTCATGATATACACAGTGTGTCAGTGAGAGTGATAATATTAATCTGTGTTCTCAGTCAGTGTGTTAATATTACTGAGGACAGTGGGGGTGTTTTACACATCACAGGGTGTATCTGACTGTGGGTCATGATATACACAGTGTGTCAGTGAGTGTGTTAATATTAATCTGTGTTCTCTGTCAGTGTGTTAATATTACTGAGGACAGTGGGGGTGTTTTACACTTCACAGGGTTTATCTGACTGTGGGTCATGATATACACAGTGTGTCAGTGAGTGTGTTAATATTAATCTGTGTTCTCTGTCAGTGTGTTAATATTACTGAGGACAGTGGGGGTGTTTTACACTTCACAGGGTGTATCTGACTGTGGGTCATGATGTACACAGTGTGTCAGTGAGTGTGTTAATATTAATCTGTGTTCTCTGTCTGTGTGTTAATATTACTGAGGACAGTGGGGATGTTTTACACTTCACAGGGTGTATCTGACTGTGGGTAATGATATAAACAGTGTGTCAGTGAGTGTGTTAATATTAATCTGTGTTCTCTGTCAGTGTGTTAATATTCCTGAGGACAGTGGGGGTGTTTTACACTTCACAGGGTGTATCTGACTGTGGGTCATGATATACACAGTGTGTCAGTGAGTGTGTTAATATTAATCTGTGTTCTCTGTCAGTGTGTTAATATTACTGAGGACAGTGGGGGTGTTTTACACTTCACAGGGTGTATCTGACTGTGGGTCATGACATACACAGTGTGTCAGTGAGTGTGTTAATATTAATCTGTGTTCTCTGTCAGTGTGTTAATATTCCTGAGGACAGTGGGAATGTTTTACACTTCACAGGGTGTATCTGACTGCGGGTCATGATATACACAGTGTGTCAGTGAGTGTGTTAATATTAATCTGTGTTCTCTGTCAGTGTGTTAATATTACTGAGGACAGTGGGGGTGTTTTACACTTCACAGGGTTTATCTGACTCTGGGTCATGATATACACAGTGTGTCAGTGAGTGTGTTAATGTTAATCTGTGTTCTCTGTCAGTGTGTTAATATTCCTGAGGACAGTGGGGATGTTTTACACTTCACAGGGTGTTTCTGACTGTGGGTCATGATGTACACAGTGTGTCAGTGAGTGTGTTAATATTAATCTGTGCTCTCTGTCAGTGTGTTAATATTGCTGAGGACAGTGGGGGTCTTTTACACTTCACAGGGTGCATCTGACTGTGGGTCATGATATACACAGTGTTTGAGTGAGTGTGTTAATATAAATCTGTGCTCTCTGTCAGTGTGTTAATATTGCTGAGGACAGTGGGGGTGTTTTACACTTCACAGGGTGTATCTGACTGTGGGTCATGATATACACAGTGTGTCAGTGAGTGTGTTAATATTATTCTGTGTTCTCTGTCAGTGTGTTAATATTACTGAAGACAGTGGGGGTGTTTTACACTTCACAGGGTGTATCGGACTGTGGGTCATGATGTACACAGTGTGTCAGTGAGTGTGTTAATATTAATCTGTGTTCTCTGTCAGTGTGTTAATATTACTGATGACAGTGGGGATGTTTTACACTTCACAGGGTGTATCTGACTGTGGGTCATGACGTACACAGTGTGTCAGTGAGTGTGTTAATATTAATCTGTGTTCTCTGTCATTGTGTTAATATTCCTGAGGACAGTGGGGGTGTTTTACACTTCACAGGGTGTATCTGACTGTGGGTCATGATATACACAGTGTGTCAGTGAGTGTGTTAATATTAATCTGTGTTCTCTGTCAGTGTGTTAATATTACTGAGGACAGTGGGGGTGTTTTACACTTCACAGGGTGTATCTGACTGTGGGTCATGATATACATCGTGTGTCAGTGAGTGTGTTAATATTAATCTGTGTTCTCTGTCAATGTGTTAATATTACTGAGGACAGTGGGGGTGTTTAACACTTCACAGGGTGTATCTGACTGTGGGTCATGATATACACAGTGTGTCAGTGAGTGTGTTAATATTAATCTGTGTTCTCTGTCAGTGTGTTAATATTGCTGAGGACAGTGGGGGTGTTTTACACTTCACAGGGTGTATCTGACTGTGGGTCATGATATACACAGTGTGTCAGTGAGTGTGTTAATATTAATCTGTGTACTCTGTCAGTGTGTTAATATTACTGAGGACAGTGGTGATGTTTTACACTTCAAAGGGTGTTTCTGACTGTGGGTCATGATGTACACAGTGTGTCAGTGAGTGTGTTAATATTAATCTGTGCTCTCTGTCAGTGTGTTAATATTGCTGAGGACAGTGGGGGTGTTTTACACTTCACAGGGTGCATCTGACTGTGGGTCATGATATACACAGTGTGTGAGTGAGTGTGTTAATATAAATCTGTGCTCTCTGTCAGTGTGTTAATATTGCTGAGGACAGTGGGGGTGTTTTACACTTCACAGGGTGTATCTGACTGTGGGTCATGATATACACAGTGTGTCAGTGAGTGTGTTAATATTATTCTGTGTTCTCTGTCAGTGTGTTAATATTACTGAAGACAGTGGGGGTGTTTTACACTTCACAGGGTGTATCTGACTGTGGGTCATGATGTACACAGTGTGTCAGTGAGTGTGTTAATATTAATCTGTGTTCTCTGTCAGTGTGTTAATATTACTGATGACAGTGGGGATGTTTTACACTTCACAGGGTGTATCTGACTGTGGGTCATGACGTACACAGTGTGTCAGTGAGTGTGTTAATATTAATCTGTGTTCTCTGTCATTGTGTTAATATTCCTGAGGACAGTGGGGGTGTTTTACACTTCACAGGGTGTATCTGACTGTGGGTCATGATATACACAGTGTGTCAGTGAGTGTGTTAATATTAATCTGTGTTCTCTGTCAGTGTGTTAATATTACTGAGGACAGTGGGGGTGTTTTACACTTCACAGGGTGTATCTGACTGTGGGTCATGATAAACATCGTGTGTCAGTGAGTGTGTTAATATTAATCTGTGTTCTCTGTCAGTGTGTTAATATTACTGAGGACAGTGGGGGTGTTTAACACTTCACAGGGTGTATCTGACTGTGGGTCATGATATACACAGTGTGTCAGTGAGTGTGTTAATATTAATCTGTGTCCTCTGTCAGTGTGTTAATATTACTGAGGACAGTGGGGATGTCTTACACTTCACAGGGTGTATCTGACTCTGGGTCATTATATACACAGTGTGTCAGTGAGTGTGTTAATATTAATCTGTGTTCTCTGTCAGTGTGTTAATATTACTGAGGACAGTGGGGGTGTTTTACACTTCACAGGGTGTATCTGGCTGTGGGTCATAATATACACAGTGTGTCAGTGAGTGTGTTAATATTAATCTGTGTTCTCTGTCAATGTGTTATTATTCCTGAGGACAGAGGGTGTGTTTTACACTTCACAGGGTGTATCTGACCGTGGGTCATGATATACACAGTGTGTCAGTGAGTGTGTTAATATTAATCTGTGTTCTCTGTCAGTGTGTTAATATTCCTGAGGACAGTGGGGGTGTTTTACACTTCACAGGGTGTATCTGACTGTGGGTCATTATATACACAGTGTGTCAGTGAGTGTGTTAATATTAATCTGTGTTCTCTGTCAGTGTGTTAATATTCCTGAGGACAGTGGGGGTGTTTTACACTTCACAGGGTGAATCTGACTGTGGGTCATGATATACACAGTGTGTCAGTGAGTGTGTTAATATTAATCTGTGTTCTCTGTCAGTGTGTTAATATTACTGAGGACAGTGGGGGTGTTTTACACTTCACAGGGTGTATCTGTCTGTGGGTCATGATATACACAGTGTGTCAGTGAGAGTGTTAATATTAATCTGTGTTCTCAGTCAGTGTGTTAATATTACTGAGGACAGTGGGGGTGTTTTACTCTTCACAGGGTGTATCTGACTGTGGGTCATGATATACACAGTGTGTCAGTGAGTGTGTTAATATTAATCTGTGTTCTCTGTCAGTGTGTTAATATTACTGAGGACAGTGGGGGTGTTTTACACTTCACAGGGTTTATCTGACTCTGGGTCATGATATACACAGTGTGTCAGTGAGTGTGTTAATATTAATCTGTGCTCTCTGTCAGTGTGTTAATATTGCTGAGGACAGTGGGGGTGTTTTACACTTCACAGGGTGTATCTGACTGTGGGTCATGATATACACAGTGTGTCAGTGAGTGTGTTAATATTATTCTGTGTTCTCTGTCAGTGTGTTAATATTACTGAAGACAGTGGGGGTGTTTTACACTTCACAGGGTGTATCTGACTGTGGGTCATGATGTACACAGTGTGTCAGTGAGTGAGTTAATATTAATCTGTGTTCTCTGTCAGTGTGTTAATATTACTGATGACAGTGGGGATGTTTTACACTTCACAGGGTGTATCTGACTGTGGGTCATGATATACACAGTGTGTCAGTGAGTGTGTTAATATTAATCTGTGTTCTCTGTCAGTGTGTTAATATTCCTGAGGACAGTGGGGGTGTTTTACACTTCACAGGGTGTATCTGACTGTGCGTCGTGCTGTACACAGTGTGTCAGTGAGTGTGTTAATATTAATCTGTGTTCTCTGTCAGTGTGTTAATATTCCTGAGGACAGTGGGGGTGTATTACACTTCACAGGGTGTATCTGACTGTGGGTCATGATATACACAGTGTGTCAGTGAGTGTGTTAATATTAATCTGTGTTCTCTGTCAGTGTGTTAATATTCCTGTGGACAGTGGGGGTGTTTTACACTTCACAGGGTGTATCTGACTGTGGGTCATGATATACATAGTGTGTCAGTGAGTGTGTTAATATTAATCTGTGTTCTCTGTCAGTGTGTTAATATTCCTGAGGACAGTGGGGGTGTATTACACTTCACAGGGTGTATCTGACTGTGGGTCATGATATACACAGTGTGTCAGTGAGTGTGTTAATATTAATCTGTGTTCTCTGTCAGTGTGTTAATATTGCTGAGGACAGTGGGGGTGTTTTACACTTCACATTGTGTATCTGGCTGTGGGTCATAATATACACAGTGTGTCAGTGAGTGTGTTAATATTAATCTGTGTTCTCTGTCAGTGTGTTAATATTACTGATGACAGTGGGGATGTTTTACACTTCACAGGGTGTATCTGACTGTGGGTCATGACGTACACAGTGTGTCAGTGAGTGTGTTAATATTAATCTGTGTTCTCTGTCATTGTGTTAATATTCCTGAGGACAGTGGGGGTGTTTTACACTTCACAGGGTGTATCTGACTGTGGGTCATGATATACACAGTGTGTCAGTGAGTGTGTTAATATTAATCTGTGTTCTCTGTCAGTGTGTTAATATTACTGAGGACAGTGGGGGTGTTTTACACTTCACAGGGTGTATCTGACTGTGGGTCATGATATACATCGTGTGTCAGTGAGTGTGTTAATATTAATCTGTGTTCTCTGTCAGTGTGTTAATATTACTGAGGACAGTGGGGGTGTTTAACACTTCACAGGGTGTATCTGACTGTGGGTCATGATATACACAGTGTGTCAGTGAGTGTGTTAATATTAATCTGTGTTCTCTGTCAGTGTGTTAATATTGCTGAGGACAGTGGGGGTGTTTTACACTTCACAGGGTGTATCTGACTGTGGGTCATGATATACACAGTGTGTCAGTGAGTGTGTTAATATTAATCTGTGTACTCTGTCAGTGTGTTAATATTACTGAGGACAGTGGTGATGTTTTACACTTCAAAGGGTGTTTCTGACTGTGGGTCATGATGTACACAGTGTGTCAGTGAGTGTGTTAATATTAATCTGTGCTCTCTGTCAGTGTGTTAATATTGCTGAGGACAGTGGGGGTGTTTTACACTTCACAGGGTGCATCTGACTGTGGGTCATGATATACACAGTGTGTGAGTGAGTGTGTTAATATAAATCTGTGCTCTCTGTCAGTGTGTTAATATTGCTGAGGACAGTGGGGGTGTTTTACACTTCACAGGGTGTATCTGACTGTGGGTCATGATATACACAGTGTGTCAGTGAGTGTGTTAATATTATTCTGTGTTCTCTGTCAGTGTGTTAATATTACTGAAGACAGTGGGGGTGTTTTACACTTCACAGGGTGTATCTGACTGTGGGTCATGATGTACACAGTGTGTCAGTGAGTGTGTTAATATTAATCTGTGTTCTCTGTAAGTGTGTTAATATTACTGATGACAGTGGGGATGTTTTACACTTCACAGGGTGTATCTGACTGTGGGTCATGACGTACACAGTGTGTCAGTGAGTGTGTTAATATTAATCTGTGTTCTCTGTCATTGTGTTAATATTCCTGAGGACAGTGGGGGTGTTTTACACTTCACAGGGTGTATCTGACTGTGGGTCATGATATACACAGTGTGTCAGTGAGTGTGTTAATATTAATCTGTGTTCTCTGTCAGTGTGTTAATATTACTGAGGACAGTGGGGGTGTTTTACACTTCACAGGGTGTATCTGACTGTGGGTCATGATAAACATCGTGTGTCAGTGAGTGTGTTAATATTAATCTGTGTTCTCTGTCAGTGTGTTAATATTACTGAGGACAGTGGGGGTGTTTAACACTTCACAGGGTGTATCTGACTGTGGGTCATGATATACACAGTGTGTCAGTGAGTGTGTTAATATTAATCTGTGTACTCTGTCAGTGTGTTAATATTACTGAGGACAGTGGGGATGTCTTACACTTCACAGGGTGTATCTGACTCTGGGTCATTATATACACAGTGTGTCAGTGAGTGTGTTAATATTAATCTGTGTTCTCTGTCAGTGTGTTAATATTACTGAGGACAGTGGGGGTGTTTTACACTTCACAGGGTGTATCTGGCTGTGGGTCATAATATACACAGTGTGTCAGTGAGTGTGTTAATATTAATCTGTGTTCTCTGTCAATGTGTTATTATTCCTGAGGACAGAGGGTGTGTTTTACACTTCACAGGGTGTATCTGACCGTGGGTCATGATATACACAGTGTGTCAGTGAGTGTGTTAATATTAATCTGTGTTCTCTGTCAGTGTGTTAATATTCCTGAGGACATTGGGGGTGTTTTACACTTCACAGGGTGTATCTGACTGTGGGTCATGATATACACAGTGTGTCAGTGAGTGTGTTAATATTAATCTGTGTTCTCTGTCAGTGTGTTAATATTCCTGAGGACAGTGGGGGTGTTTTACACTTCACAGGGTGAATCTGACTGTGGGTCATGATATACACAGTGTGTCAGTGAGTGTGTTAATATTAATCTGTGTTCTCTGTCAGTGTGTTAATATTACTGAGGACAGTGGGGGTGTTTTACACTTCACAGGGTGTATCTGTCTGTGGGTCATGATATACACAGTGTGTCAGTGAGAGTGTTAATATTAATCTGTGTTCTCAGTCAGTGTGTTAATATTACTGAGGACAGTGGGGGTGTTTTACTCTTCACAGGGTGTATCTGACTGTGGGTCATGATATACACAGTGTGTCAGTGAGTGTGTTAATATTAATCTGTGTTCTCTGTCAGTGTGTTAATATTACTGAGGACAGTGGGGGTGTTTTACACTTCACAGGGTTTATCTGACTCTGGGTCATGATATACACAGTGTGTCAGTGAGTGTGTTAATATTAATCTGTGTTCTCTGTCAGTGTGTTAATATTCCTGAGGACAGTGGGGATGTTTTACACTTCACAGGGTGTATCTGACTGTGGGTCATGATGTACACAGTGTGTCAGTGAGTGTGTTAATATTAATCTGTGCTCTCTGTCAGTGTGTTAATATTGCTGAGGACAGTGGGGGTGTTTTACACTTCACAGGGTGTATCTGACTGTGGGTCATGATATACACAGTGTGTCAGTGAGTGTGTTAATATTATTCTGTGTTCTCTGTCAGTGTGTTAATATTACTGAATACAGTGGGGGTGTTTTACACTTCACAGGGTGTATCTGACTGTGGGTCATGATGTACACAGTGTGTCAGTGAGTGAGTTAATATTAATCTGTGTTCTCTGTCAGTGTGTTAATATTACTGATGACAGTGGGGATGTTTTACACTTCACAGGGTGTATCTGACTGTGGGTCATGATATACACAGTGTGTCAGTGAGTGTGTTAATATTAATCTGTGTTCTCTGTCAGTGTGTTAATATTCCTGAGGACAGTGGGGGTGTTTTACACTTCACAGGGTGTATCTGACTGTGCGTCGTGCTGTACACAGTGTGTCAGTGAGTGTGTTAATATTGATCTGTGTTCTCTGTCAGTGTGTTAATATTCCTGAGGACAGTGGGGGTGTATTACACTTCACAGGGTGTATCTGACTGTGGGTCATGATATACACAGTGTGTCAGTGAGTGTGTTAATATTAATCTGTGTTCTCTGTCAGTGTGTTAATATTCCTGAGGACAGTGGGGGTGTTTTAAACTTCACAGGGTGCATCTGACTGTGGGTCATGATATACATAGTGTGTCAGTGAGTGTGTTAATATTAATCTGTGTTCTCTGTCAGTGTGTTAATATTCCTGAGGACAGTGGGGGTGTTTTACACTTCACAGGGTGTATCTGACTGTGCGTCGTGCTGTACACAGTGTGTCAGTGAGTGTGTTAATATTAATCTGTGTTCTCTGTCAGTGTGTTAATATTCCTGAGGACAGTGGGGGTGTATTACACTTCACAGGGTGTATCTGACTGTGGGTCATGATATACACAGTGTGTCAGTGAGTGTGTTAATATTAATCTGTGTTCTCTGTCAGTGTGTTAATATTCCTGAGGACAGTGGGGGTGTTTTACACTTCACAGGGTGTATCTGACTGTGGGTCATGATATACATAGTGTGTCAGTGAGTGTGTTAATATTAATCTGTGTTCTCTGTCAATGTGTTAATATTCCTGAGGACAGTGGGGGGTGTTTTACACTTCACAGGGTGTATCTGACTGTGGGTCATGATATACACAGTGTGTCAGTGAGTGTGTTAATATTAATCTGTGCTCTCTGTCAGTGTGTTAATATTGCTGAGGACAGTGGGGGTGTTTTACACTTCACAGGGTGTATCTGACTGTGGGTCATGATATACACAGTGTGTCAGTGAGTGTGTTAATATTAATCTGTGTACTCTGTCAGTGTGTTAATATTACTGAGGACAGTGGGGATGTTTTACACTTCACAGGGTGTATCTGACTCTGGGTCATGATATACACAGTGTGTCAGTGAGTGTGTTAATATTAATCTGTGTTCTCTGTCAGTGTGTTAATATTACTGAGGACAGTGGGGGTGTTTTACACTTCACAGGGTGTATCTGACTGTGGGTCATGTTATACACAGTGTGTCAGTGAGTGTGTTAATATTAATCTGTGTTCTCTGTCAGTGTGTTAATATTGCTGAGGACAGTGGGGGTGTTTTACACTTCACATTGTGTATCTGGCTGTGGGTCATAATATACACAGTGTGTCAGTGAGTGTGTTAATATTAATCTGTGTTCTCTGTCAATGTGTTAATATTCCTGAGGACAGAGGGGGTGTTTTACACTTCACAGGGTGTATCTGACCGTAGCTCATGATATACACAGTGTGTCAGTGAGTGTGTTAATATTAATCTGTGTTCTCTGTCAGTGTGTTAATATTCCTGAGGACAGTGGGGGTGTTTTACACTTCACAGGGTGTATCTGACTGTGGGTCATGATATACACAGTGTGTCAGTGAGTGTGTTAATATTAATCTGTGTTCTCTGTCAGTGTGTTAATATTACTGAGGTCAGTAGGGGTGTTCTACACTTCACAGGATGTATCTGACTGTGGGTCATGATATACACAGTGTGTCAGTGAGTGTGTTAATATTAATCTGTGTTCTCTGTCAGTGTGTTAATATTGCTGAGGACAGTGGGGATGTTTTACACTTCACAGGGTGTATCTGACTGTGGGTCATGATGTACACAGTGTGTCAGTGAGTGTGTTAATATTAATCTGTGTTCTCTGTCAGAGTGTTAATATTACTGAGGACAGTGGGGGTGTTTTACACTTCACAGGGTGTATCTGGCTGTGGGTCATAATATACACAGTGTGTCAGTGAGTGTGTTAATATTAATCTGTGTTCTCTGCCAATGTGTTATTATTCCTGAGGACAGAGGGTGTGTTTTACGCTTCACAGGGTGTATCTGACCGTGGGTCATGATATACACAGTGTGTCAGAGAGTGTGTTAATATTAATCTGTGTTCTCTGTCAGTGTGTTAATATTACTGAGGACAGTGGGGGTGTATTACACTTCACAGGGTGTATCTGTCTGTGGGTCATGATATACACAGTGTGTCAGTGAGAGTGTTAATATTAATCTGTGTTCTCTGTCAGTGTGTTAATATTACTGAGGACAGTGGGGGTGTTTTACACTTCACAGGGTGTATCTGACTGTGGGTCATGATATACACAGTGTGTCAGTGAGTGTGTTAATATTAATCTGTGTTCTCTGTCAGTGTGTTAATATTACTGAGGACAGTGGGGGTGGTTTACACTTCACAGGGTTTATCTGACTCTGGGTCATGATATACACAGTGTGTCAGTGAGTGTGTTAATATTAATCTGTGTTCTCTGTCAGTGTGTTAATATTCCTGAGGACAGTGGGGATGTTTTACACATCACAGGGTGTATCTGACTGTGGGTCATGATGTACACAGTGTGTCAGTGAGTGTGTTAATATTAATCTGTGCTCTCTGTCAGTGTGTTAATATTGCTGAGGACAGTGGGGGTGTTTTACACTTCACAGGGTGTATCTGACTGTGGGTCATCATATACACAGTGTGTCAGTGAGTGTGTTAATATTATTCTGTGTTCTCTGTCAGTGTGTTAATATTACTGAAGACAGTGGGGGTGTTTTACACTTCACAGGGTGTATCTGACTGTGGGTCATGATGTACACAGTGTGTCAGTGAGTGTGTTAATATTAATCTGTGTTCTCTGTCAGTGTGTTAATATTTCTGATGACAGTGGGAATGTTTTACACTTCACAGGGTGGATCTGACTGTGGGTCGTGATATGCACAGTGTGTCAGTGAGTGTGTTAATATTAATCTTTGTTCTCTGTCAGTGTGTTAATATTCCTGAGGACAGTGGGGGTGTTTCACACTTCACAGGGTGTATCTGACTGTGGGTCATGATATACACAGTGTGTCAGTGAGTGTGTTAATATTAATCTGTGTTCTCTGTCAGTGTGTTAATATTCCTGAGGACAGTGGGGGTGTTTTACACTTCACAGGGTGTATCTGACTGTGGGTCATGATATACATAGTGTGTCAGTGAGTGTGTTAATATTAATCTGTGTTCTCTGTCAGTGTGTTAATATTACTGAGGACAGTGGGGGTGTTTTACACTTCACAGGGTGTATCTGACTGTGGGTCATGATATACACAGTGTGTCAGTAGGTGTGTTAATATTAATCTGTGTTCTCTGTCAGTGTGTTAATATTGCTGAGGACAGTGGGGGTGTTTTACACTTCACAGGGTGTATCTGACTGTGGGTCATGATATACACAGTGTGTCAGTGAGTGTGTTAATATTAATCTGTGTTCTCTGTCAGTGTGTTAATATTCCTGAGGACAGTGGGGGTGTTTTACACTTCACAGGGTGTATCTGACTGTGGGTCATGATATACATAGTGTGTCAGTGAGTGTGTTAATATTAATCTGTGTTCTCTGTCAGTGTGTTAATATTACTGAGGACAGTGGGGGTGTTTTACACTTCACAGGGTGTATCTGACTGTGGGTCATGATATACACAGTGTGTCAGTAGGTGTGTTAATATTAATCTGTGTTCTCTGTCAGTGTGTTAATATTGCTGAGGACAGTGGGGGTGTTTTACACTTCACAGGGTGTATCTGACTGTGGGTCATGATATACACAGTGTGTCAGTGAGTGTGTTAATATTAATATGTGTACTCTGTCAGTGTGTTAATATTACTGAGGACAGTGGGGATGTTTTACACTTCACAGGGTGTATCTGACTCTGGGTCATGATATACACAGTGTGTCAGTGAGTGTGTTAATATTAATCTGTGTTCTCTGTCAGTGTGTTAATATTACTGAGGACAGTGGGGGTGTTTTACACTTCACAGGGTGTATCTGACAGTGGGTCATGATATAAACAGTGTGTCAGTGAGTGTGTTAATATTAATCTGTGTTCTCTGTCAGTGTGTTAATATTGCTGAGGACAGTGGGGGTGTTTTACACTTCACAGGGTGTATCTGGCTGTGGGTCATAATATACACAGTGTGTCAGTGAGTGTGTTAATATTAATCTGTGTTCTCTGTCAATGTGTTAATATTCCTGAGGACAGAGGGGGTGTTTTACACTTCACAGGGTGTATCTGACCGTGGGTCATGATATACACAGTGTGTCAGTGAGTGTGTTAATATTAATCTGTGTTCTCTGTCAGTGTGTTAATATTCCTGAGGACAGTGGGGGTGTTTTACACTTCACAGGGTGTATCTGCCTGTGGGTCATGATATACACAGTGTGTCAGTGAGTGTGTTAATATTAATCTGTGTTCTCTGTCAGTGTGTTAATATTACTGAGGGCAGTGGGAATGTTTTACACTTCACAGGGTGTATCTGACTGTGGGTCATGATGTACACTGTGTGTCAGTGAGTGTGTTAATATTAATCTGTGTTCTCTGTCAGTGTGTTAATATGGCTGAGGACAGTGGGGGTGTTTTACACTTCACAGGGTGTATCTGACTGTGGGTCATGATATACACAGTGTGTCAGTGAGTGTGTTAATATTAATCTGTGTTCTCTGTCAGTGTGTTAATATTCCTGAGGACAGTGGGGGTGTTTTACACTTCACAGGGTGTATCTGACTGTGGGTCATGATATACACAGTGTGTCAGTGAGTGTGTTAATATTAATCTGTGTACTCTGTCAGTGTGTTAATATTACTGAGGACAGTGGGGATGTTTTACACTTCACAGGGTGTATCTGACTCTGGGTCATGATATACACAGTGTGTCAGTGAGTGTGTTAATATTAATCTGTGTTCTCTGTCATTGTGTTAATATTACTGAGGACAGTGGGGGTGTTTTACACTTCACAGGGTGTATCAGACTGTGGGTCATGATATACACAGTGTGTCAGTGAGTGTGTTAATATTAATCTGTGTTCTCTGTCAGTGTGTTAATATTGCAGAGGACAGTGGGGGTGTTTTACACTTCACAGGGTGTATCTGGCTGTGGGTCATAATATACACAGTGTGTCAGTGAGTGTGTTAATATTAATCTGTGTTCTCTGTCAGTGTGTTAATATTACTGAGGACAGTGGGGGTGTTTTACACTTCACAGGGTGTATCTGACTGTGGGTCATGATATACACAGTGTGTCAGTGAGTGTGTTAATATTAATCTGTGTTCTCTGTCAGGTGTTAATATTCCTGAGGACAGTGGGGATGTTTTACACTTCACAGGGTGTATCTGACTGTGGGTCATGATGTACACAGTGTGTCAGTGAGTGTGTTAATATTAATCTGTGTTCACTGTCAGGTGTTAATATTCCTGAGGACAGTGGGGATGTTTTACACTTCACAGGGTGTATCTGACTGTGGGTCATGATGTACACAGTGTGTCAGTGAGTGTGTTAATATTAATCTGTGTTCTCTGTCAGTGTGTTAATATTCCTGAGGACAGAGGGGGTGTTTTACACTTCACAGGGTGTATCTGACCGTGGGTCATGATATACACAGTGTGTCAGTGAGTGTGTTAATATTAATCTGTGTTCTCTGTCAGTGTGTTAATATTCCTGAGGACAGTGGGGGTGTTTTACACTTCACAGGGTGTATCTGACTGTGGGTCATGATATACACAGTGTGTCAGTGAGTGTGTTAATATTAATCTGTGTTCTCTGTCAGTGTGTTAATATTACTGAGGGCAGTGGGAATGTTTTACACTTCACAGGGTGTATCTGACTGTGGGTCATGATATACACAGTGTGTCAGTGAGTGTGTTAATATTAATCTGTGTTCTCTGTCAGTGTGTTAATATTACTGAGGACAGTGGGGGTGTTTTACACTTCACAGGGTTTATCTGACTGTGGGTCATGATGTACACAGTGTGTCAGTGAGTGTGTTAATATTAATCTGTGTTCTCTGTCAGTGTGTTAATATTACTGAGGACAGTGGGGGTGTTTTACACTTCACAGGGTGTATCTGACTGTGGGTCATGGTATACACAGTGTGTCAGTGAGTGTGTTAATATTAATCTGTGTTCTCTGTCAGTGTGTTAATATTCCTGAGGACAGTGGGGGTGTTTTACACTTCACAGGGTGTATCTGACTGTGGGTCATGATGTACACAGTGTGTCAGTGAGTGTGTTAATATTAATCTGCGTTCACTGTCAGTGTGTTAATATTGCTGAGGAGAGTGGGGGTGTTTTACACTTCACAGGGTGTATCTGACTGTGGGTCATGATATACACAGTGTGTCAGTGAGTGTGTTAATATTACTCTGTGTTCTCTGTCAGTGTGTTAATATTACTGAGGACAGTGGGGGTGTTTTACACTTCACAGGGTGCATCTGGCTGTGGGTCATGATATACACAGTGTGTCAGTGAGTGTGTTAATATTAATCTGTGTTCTCTGTCAGTGTGTTAATATTACTGAGGACGGTGGGGGTGTTTTACACTTCACAGGGTGTATCTGACTGTGGGTCATGATGTACACAGTGTGTCATTGAGTGTGTTAATATTAATCTGTGTTCTCTGTCAGTGTGTTAATATTACTGAGGACAGTGGGGGTGTTTTACACTTCACATGGTGTATCTGACTCTGGGTCATGATATACACAGTGTGTCAGTGAGTGTGTTAATATTAATCTGTGTTCTCTGTCAATGTGTTAATATTCCTGAGGACAGAGGGGGTGTTTTACACTTCACAGGGTGTATCTGACCGTGGGTCATGATATACACAGTGTGTCAGTGAGTGTGTTAATATTAATCTGTGTTCTCTGTCAGTGTGTTAATATTCCTGAGGACAGTGGGGGTGTTTTACACTTCACAGGGTGTATCTGACTGTGGGTCATGATATACACAGTGTGTCAGTGAGTGTGTTAATATTAATCTGTGTTCTCTGTCAGTGTGTTAATATTACTGAGGGCAGTGGGAATGTTTTACACTTCACAGGGTGTATCTGACTGTGGGTCATGATGTACACTGTGTGTCAGTGAGTGTGTTAATATTAATCTGTGTTCTCTGTCAGTGTGTTAATATGGCTGAGGACAGTGGAGGTGTTTTACACTTCACAGGGTGTATCTGACTGTGGGTCATGATCTACACAGTGTGTCAGTGAGTGTGTTAATATTAATCTGTGTTCTCTGTCAGTGTGTTAATATTCCTGAGGACAGTGGGGGTGTTTTACACTTCACAGGGTGTATCTGACTGTGGGTCATGATATACACAGTGTGTCAGTGAGTGTGTTAATATTAATCTGTGTTCTCTGTCAGTGTGTTAATATTACTGAGGACTGTGGGGGTGTTTTACACTTCACAGGGTTTATCTGACTGTGGGTCATGATGTACACAGTGTGTCAGTGAGTGTGTTAATATTAATCTGTGTTCTCTGTCAGTGTGTTAATATTCCTGAGGACAGTGGGGGTGTTTTACACTTCACAGGGTGTATCTGACTGTGGGTCATGATGTACACAGTGTGTCAGTGAGTGTGTTAATAATAATCTGCGTTCACTGTCAGTGTGTTAATATTGCTGAGGAGAGTGGGGGTGTTTTACACTTCACAGGGTGTATCTGACTGTGGGTCATGATATACACAGTGTGTCAGTGAGTGTGTTAATATTACTCTGTGTTCTCTGTCAGTGTGTTAATATTACTGAGGACAGTGGGGCTGTTTTACACTTCACAGGGTGCATCTGGCTGTGGGTCATGATATACACAGTGTGTCAGTGAGTGTGTTAATATTAATCTGTGTTCTCTGTCAGCGTGTTAATATTACTGAGGACGGTGGGGGTGTTTTACACTTCACAGGGTGTATCTGACTGTGGGTCATGATGTACACAGTGTGTCAGTGAGTGTGTTAATATTAATCTGTGTTCTCTGTCAGTGTGTTAATATTACTGAGGACAGTGGGGGAGTTTTACACTTCACATGGTGTATCTGACTCTGGGTCATGATATACACAGTGTGTCAGTGAGTGTGTTAATATTAATCTGTGTTCTCTGTCAGTGTGTTAATATTCCTGAGGACAGTGGGGGTGTTTTACACTTCACAGGGTTTATCTGACTGTGGGTCATGATGTACACAGTGTGTCAGTGAGTGTGTTAATATTAATCTGTGTTCTCTGTCAGTGTGTTAATATTACTGAGGACAGTGGGGGTGTTTTACACTTCACAGGGTCTATCTGACTGTGGGTCATGATGTACACAGTGTGTCAGTGAATGTGTTAATATTAATCTGTGTTCTCTGTCAGTGTGTTAATATGACTGAGGACAGTGGGGGTGTTTTACACTTCACAGGGTGTATCTGACTGTGGGTCATGGTATACACAGTGTGTCAGTGAGTGTGTTAATATTAATCTGTGTTCTCTGTCAGTGTGTTAATATTCCTGAGGACAGTGGGGGTGTTTTACACTTCACAGGGTGTATCTGACTGTGGGTCATGATATACACAGTGTGTCAGTGAGTGTGTTAATATTAATCTGTGTTCTCTGTCAGTGTGTTAATATTCCTGAGGACAGTGCGGGTGTTTTACACTTCACAGGGTTTATCTGACTGTGGGTCATGATGTACACAGTGTGTCAGTGAGTGTGTTAATATTAATCTGTGTTCTCTGTCAGTGTGTTAATATTACTGAGGACAGTGGGGGTGTTTTACACTTCACAGGGTCTATCTGACTGTGGGTCATGATGTACACAGTGTGTCAGTGAATGTGTTAATATTAATCTGTGTTCTCTGTCAGTGTGTTAATATTACTGAGGACAGTGGGGGTGTTTTACACTTCACAGGGTGTATCTGACTGTCGGTCATGGTATACACAGTGTGTCAGTGAGTGTGTTAATATTAATCTGTGTTCTCTGTCAGTGTGTTAATATTGCTGAGGACAGTGGGGGTGTTTTACACTTCACAGGGTGTATCTGGCTGTGGGTCATAATATACACAGTGTGTCAGTGAGTGTGTTAATATTAATCTGTGTTCTCTGTCAATGTGTTAATATTCCTGAGGACAGAGGGGGTGTTTTACACTTCACAGGGTGTATCTGACCGTGGGTCATGATATACACAGTGTGTCAGTGAGTGTGTTAATATTAATCTGTGTTCTCTGTCAGTGTGTTAATATTCCTGAGGACAGTGGGGGTGTTTTACACTTCACAGGGTGTATCTGACTGTGGGTCATGATATACACAGTGTGTCAGTGAGTGTGTTAATATTCATCTGTGTTCTCTGTCAGTGTGTTAATATTACTGAGGGCAGTGGGAATGTTTTACACTTCACAGGGTGTATCTGACTGTGGGTCATGATGTACACTGTGTGTCAGTGAGTGTGTTAATATTAATCTGTGTTCTCTGTCAGTGTGTTAATATGGCTGAGGACAGTGGGGGTGTTTTACACTTCACAGGGTGTATCTGACTGTGGGTCATGATATACACAGTGTGTCAGTGAGTGTGTTAATATTAATCTGTGTTCTCTGTCAGTGTGTTAATATTCCTTAGGACAGTGGGGGTGTTTTACACTTCACAGGGTGTATCTGACTGTGGGTCATGATATACACAGTGTGTCAGTGAGTGTGTTAATATTAATCTGTGTTCTCTGTCAGTGTGTTAATATTACTGAGGACAGTGGGGGTGTTTTACACTTCACAGGGTGTATCTGACTGTGGGTCATGATATACACAGTGTGTCAGTGAGTGTGTTAATATTAATCTGTGTTCTCTGTCAGTGTGTTAATATTACTGAGGACAGTGGGGGTGTTTTACACTTCACAGGGTTTATCTGACTGTGGGTCATGATGTACACAGTGTGTCAGTGAGTGTGTTAATATTAATCTGTGTTCTCTGTCAGTGTGTTAATATTACTGAGGACAGTGGGGGTGTTTTACACTTCACAGGGTGTATCTGACTGTGGGTCATGGTATACACAGTGTGTCAGTGAGTGTGTTAATATTAATCTGTGTTCTCTGTCAGTGTGTTAATATTCCTGAGGACAGTGGGGGTGTTTTACACTTCACAGGGTGTATCTGACTGTGGGTCATGATGTACACAGTGTGTCAGTGAGTGTGTTAATATTAATCTGCGTTCACTGTCAGTGTGTTAATATTGCTGAGGAGAGTGGGGGTGTTTTACACTTCACAGGGTGTATCTGACTGTGGGTCATGATATACACAGTGTGTCAGTGAGTGTGTTAATATTACTCTGTGTTCTCTGTCAGTGTGTTAATATTACTGAGGACAGTGGGGGTGTTTTACACTTCACAGGGTGCATCTGGCTGTGGGTCATGATATACACAGTGTGTCAGTGAGTGTGTTAATATTAATCTGTGTTCTCTGTCAGTGTGTTAATATTACTGAGGACGGTGGGGGTGTTTTACACTTCACAGGGTGTATCTGACTGTGGGTCATGATGTACACAGTGTGTCAGTGAGTGTGTTAATATTAATCTGTGTTCTCTGTCAGTGTGTTAATATTACTGAGGACAGTGGGGGTTTTTTACACATCACATGGTGTATCTGACTCTGGGTCATGATATACACAGTGTGTCAGTGAGTGTGTTAATATTAATCTGTGTTCTCTGTCAGTGTGTTAATATTCCTGAGGACAGTGGGGGTGTTTTACACTTCACAGGGTTTATCTGACTGTGGGTCATGATGTACACAGTGTGTCAGTGAGTGTGTTAATATTAATCTGTGTTCTCTGTCAGTGTGTTAATATTACTGAGGACAGTGGGGGTGTTTTACACTTCACAGGGTCTATCTGACTGTGGGTCATGATGTACACAGTGTGTCAGTGAATGTGTTAATATTAATCTGTGTTCTCTGTCAGTGTGTTAATATTACTGAGGACAGTGGGGGTGTTTTACACTTCACAGGGTGTATCTGACTGTGGGTCATGGTATATACAGTGTGTCAGTGAGTGTGTTAATATTAATCTGTGTTCTCTGTCAGTGTGTTAATATTACTGAGGACAGTGGGGGTGTTTTACACTTCACAGGGTGTATCTCACTGTGGGTCATGGTATACACAGTGTGTCAGTGAGTGTGTTAATATTAATCTGTGTTCTCTGTCAGTGTGTTAATATTCCTGAGGACAGTGGGGGTGTTTTACACTTCACTGGGTGTATCTGACTGTGGGTCATGATGTACACAGTGTGTCAGTGAGTGTGTTAATATTAATCTGCGTTCACTGTCAGTGTGTTAATATTGCTGAGGAGAGTGGGGGTGTTTTACACTTCACAGGGTGTATCTGACTGTGGGTCATGATGTACACAGTGTGTCAGTGAGTGTGTTAATATTAATCTGTGTTCTCTGTCAGTGTGTTAATATTACTGAGGACAGTGGGGGTGTTTTACACTTCACATGGTGTATCTGACTCTGGGTCATGATATACACAGTGTGTCAGTGAGTGTGTTAATATTAATCTGTGTTCTCTGTCAGTGTGTTAATATTCCTGAGGACAGTGGGGGTGTTTTACACTTCACAGGGTTTATCTGACTGTGGGTCATGATGTACACAGTGTGTCAGTGAGTGTGTTAATATTAATCTGTGTTCTCTGTCAGTGTGTTAATATTACTGAGGACAGTGGGGGTGTTTTACACTTCACAGGGTCTATCTGACTGTGGGTCATGATGTACACAGTGTGTCAGTGAATGTGTTAATATTAATCTGTGTTCTCTGTCAGTGTGTTAATATTACTGAGGACAGTGGGGGTGTTTTACACTTCACAGGGTGTATCTGACTGTGGGTCATGGCATACACAGTGTGTCAGTGAGTGTGTTAATATTAATCTGTGTTCTCTGTCAGTGTGTTAATATTCCTGAGGACAGTGGGGGTGTTTTACACTTCACAGGGTGTATCTGACTGTGGGTCATGATGTACACAGTGTGTCAGTGAGTGTGTTAATATTAATCTGCGTTCACTGTCAGTGTGTTAATATTGCTGAGGAGAGTGGGGGTGTTTTACACTTCACAGGGTGTATCTGACTGTGGGTCATGATATACACAGTGTGTCAGTGAGTGTGTTAATATTACTCTGTGTTCTCTGTCAGTGTGTTAATATTATTGAGGACAGTGGGGGTGTTTTACACTTCACAGGGTGCATCTGGCTGTGGGTCATGATATACACAGTGTGTCAGTGAGTGTGTTAATATTAATCTGTGTTCTCTGTCAGTGTGTTAATATTACTGAGGACGGTGGGGGTGTTTTACACTTCACAGGGTGTATCTGACTGTGGGTCATGATATACACAGTGTGTCAGTGAGTGTGTTAATATTAATCTGTGTTCTCTGTCAGTGTGTTAATATTCCTGAGGACAGTGGGGGTGTTTTACACTTCACAGGGTTTATCTGACTGTGGGTCATGATGTACACAGTGTGTCAGTGAGTGTGTTAATATTAATCTGTGTTCTCTGTCAGTGTGTTAATATTACTGAGGACAGTGGGGGTGTTTTACACTTCACAGGGTCTATCTGACTGTGGGTCATGATGTACACAGTGTGTCAGTGAATGTGTTAATATTAATCTGTGTTCTCTGTCAGTGTGTTAATATTACTGAGGACAGTGGGGGTGTTTTACACTTCACAGGGTGTATCTGACTGTGGGTCATGGCATACACAGTGTGTCAGTGAGTGTGTTAATATTAATCTGCGTTCACTGTCAGTGTGTTAATATTGCTGAGGAGAGTGGGGGTGTTTTACACTTCACAGGGTGTATCTGACTGTGGGTCATGATATACACAGTGTGTCAGTGAGTGTGTTAATATTACTCTGTGTTCTCTGTCAGTGTGTTAATATTATTGAGGACAGTGGGGGTGTTTTACACTTCACAGGGTGTATCTGACTGTGGGTCATGATATACACAGTGTGTCAGTGAGTGTGTTAATATTACTCTGTGTTCTCTGTCAGTGTGTTAATATTATTGAGGACAGTGGGGGTGTTTTACACTTCACAGGGTGCATCTGGCTGTGGGTCATGATATACACAGTGTGTCAGTGAGTGTGTTAATATTAATCTGTGTTCTCTGTCAGTGTGTTAATATTCCTGAGGACAGTGGGGGTGTTTTACACTTCACAGGGTTTATCTGACTGTGGGTCATGATGTACACAGTGTGTCAGTGAGTGTGTTAATATTAATCTGTGTTCTCTGTCAGTGTGTTAATATTACTGAGGACAGTGGGGGTGTTTTACACTTCACAGGGTCTATCTGACTGTGGGTCATGATGTACACAGTGTGTCAGTGAATGTGTTAATATTAATCTGTGTTCTCTGTCAGTGTGTTAATATTACTGAGGACAGTGGGGGTGTTTTACACTTCACAGGGTGTATCTGACTGTGGGTCATGGCATACACAGTGTGTCAGTGAGTGTGTTAATATTAATCTGTGTTCTCTGTCAGTGTGTTAATATTCCTGAGGACAGTGGGGGTGTTTTACACTTCACAGGGTGTATCTGACTGTGGGTCATGATGTACACAGTGTGTCAGTGAGTGTGTTAATATTAATCTGCGTTCACTGTCAGTGTGTTAATATTGCTGAGGAGAGTGGGGGTGTTTTACACTTCACAGGGTGTATCTGACTGTGGGTCATGATATACACAGTGTGTCAGTGAGTGTGTTAATATTACTCTGTGTTCTCTGTCAGTGTGTTAATATTATTGAGGACAGTGGGGGTGTTTTACACTTCACAGGGTGCATCTGGCTGTGGGTCATGATATACACAGTGTGTCAGTGAGTGTGTTAATATTAATCTGTGTTCTCTGTCAGTGTGTTAATATTACTGAGGACGGTGGGGGTGTTTTACACTTCACAGGGTGTATCTGACTGTGGGTCATGATATACACAGTGTGTCAGTGAGTGTGTTAATATTAATCTGTGTTCTCTGTCTGTGTGTTAATATTCCTGAGGACAGTGGGGGTGTTTTACACTTCACAAGGTGTATCTGACTGTGGGTCATGATGTACACAGAGTGTCAGTGAGTGTGTTAATATTAATCTGTGTTCTCTGTCGGTGTGTTAATATTGCTGAGGACAGTGGGGTGTTTTACACTTCACAGGGTGTATCTGACTGTGGGTCATGATATGCACAGTGTGTCAGTGAGTGTGTTAATATTAATCTGTGTTCTCTGTCAGTGTGTTAATATTCCTGAGGACAGTGGGGGTGTTTTACACTTCACAGGGTGTATCTGACTCTGGGTCATGATATACACAGTGTGTCAGTGAGTGTGTTAATATTAATCTGTGTTCTCTGTCAGTGTGTTAATATTACTGAGGACAGTGGGGGTGTTTTACACTTCACCGGGTGTATCTGACTGTGGGTCATGATATACACAGTGTGTCAGTGAGTGTGTTAATATTAATCTGTGTTCTCTGTCAGTGTGTTAATATTACAGAGGACAGTGGGAAAGTTTTACACTTCACAGGGTTTATCTGACTGTGGGTCATGATATACACAGTGTGTCAGTGAGTGTGTTAATATTAATCTGTGTTCTCTGTCAGTGTGTTAATATTCCTGAGGACAGTGGGGGTGTTTTACACTTCACAGGGTGCATCTGACTGTGGGTCATGATATACACAGTGTGTCAGTGAGTGTGTTAATATTAATCTGTGTTCTCTGTCAGTGTCTTAATATTCCTGAGGACAATGGGGGTGTTTTACACTTCACAGGGTGCATCTGACTGTGGGTCATGACTTACACAGTGTGTCAGCGAGTGTGTTAATATTAATCTTTGTTCTCTGTCATTGTGTTAATATTACTGAGGACAGTGGGGATGTTTTACACTTCACAGGGTGTATCTGACTGTGGGTCATGATATACACAGTGTGTCAGTGAGTGTGTTAATATTAATCTGTGTTCTCTGTCATTGTGTTAATATTCCTGAGGACAGTGGGGTTGTTTTACACTTCACAGGGTATATCTGACTGTGGGTCATGATATGCACAGTGTGTCAGTGAGTGTGTTAATATTAATCTGTGTTCTCTGTCAGTGTGTTAATATCACTGAGGACAGTGGGGATGTTTTACACTTCACAGGGTTTATCTGACTGTGGGTCATGATATACACGGTGTGTCAGTGAGTGTGTTAATATTAATCTGTGCTCTCTGTCAGTGTGTTAATATTCCTGAGGACAGTGGGAATGTTTTACACTTCACAGGGTGTATCTGACTGTGGGTCATGATGTACACAGTGTGTCAGTGAGTGTGTTAATATTAATCTGTGTTCTCTGTCAGTGTGTTAATATTCTTGAGGACAGTGGGGGTGTTTTACACTTCACAGGGTGTATCGGACTGTGGGTCATGATATACACTGTGTGTCAGTGAGTGTGTTAATATTAATCTGTGTTCTCTGTCAGTGTGTTAATATTCCTGAGGACAGTGGGGGTGTTTTACACTTCACAGGGTTTATCTGACTGTGGGTCATGATATACACAGTGTGTCAGTGAGTGTGTTAATATTAATCTGTGTTCTCTGTCAGTGTGTTAATATTCCTGAGGACAGTGGGGATGTTTTACACTTCACCGGGTGTATCTGACTGTGGGTCATGATATACACAGTGTGTCAGTGAGTGTGTTAATATTAATCTGTGTTCTCTGTCAGTGTGTTAATATTCCTGAGGTCAGTGGGGTTGTTTTACACTTCACAGGGTATATCTGACTGTGGGTCATGATATACACAGTGTGTCAGTGAGTGTGTTAATATAAATCTGTGTTCTCTGTCAGTGTGTTAATATTACTGAGGACAGTGGGGATGTTTTACACTTCACAGGGTTTATCTGACTGTGGGTCATGATATACACGGTGTGTCAGTGAGTGTGTTAATATTAATCTGTGTTCTCTGTCAGTGTGTTAATATTCCTGAGGACAGTGGAAATGTTTTACACTTCACAGGGTGTATCTGACTGTGGGTCATGATGTACACAGTGTGTCAGTGAGTGTGTTAATATTAATCTGTGTTCTCTGTCAGTGTGTTAATATTCCTGAGGACAGTGGGGGTGTTTTACACTTCACAGGGTGTATCGGACTGTGGGTCATGATATACACTGTGTGTCAGTGAGTGTGTTAATATTAATCTGTGTTCTCTGTCAGTGTGTTAATATTCCTGAGGACAGTGGGGGTGTTTTACACTTCACAGGGTTAATCTGACAGTGCGTCATGATATACACAGTGTGTCGGTGAGAGTGTTAATATTAATCTGTGTTCTCTGTCAGTGTGTTAATATTCCTGAGGACAGTGGGGATGTTTTACACTTCACAGGGTGTATCTGACTGTGGGTCATGATATACACAGTGTGTCAGTGAGTGTGTTAATATTAATCTGTGTTCTCTGTCAGTGTGTTAATATTACTGAGGACAGTGGGGGTGTTTTACACATCACATGGTGTATCTGACTCTGGGTCATGATATACACAGTGTGTCAGTGAGTGTGTTAATATTAATCTGTGTTCTCTGTCAGTGTGTTAATATTCCTGAGGACAGTGGGGGTGTTTTACACTTCACAGGGTTTATCTGACTGTGGGTCATGATGTACACAGTGTGTCAGTGAGTGTGTTAATATTAATCTGTGTTCTCTGTCAGTGTGTTAATATTACTGAGGACAGTGGGGGTGTTTTACACTTCACAGGGTCTATCTGACTGTGGGTCATGATGTACACAGTGTGTCAGTGAATGTGTTAATATTAATCTGTGTTCTCTGTCAGTGTGTTAATATTACTGAGGACAGTGGGGGTGTTTTACACTTCACAGGGTGTATCTGACTGTGGGTCATGGTATATACAGTGTGTCAGTGAGTGTGTTAATATTAATCTGTGTTCTCTGTCAGTGTGTTAATATTACTGAGGACAGTGGGGGTGTTTTACACTTCACAGGGTGTATCTCACTGTGGGTCATGGTATACACAGTGTGTCAGTGAGTGTGTTAATATTAATCTGTGTTCTCTGTCAGTGTGTTAATATTCCTGAGGACAGTGGGGGTGTTTTACACTTCACAGGGTGTATCTGACTGTGGGTCATGATGTACACAGTGTGTCAGTGAGTGTGTTAATATTAATCTGCGTTCACTGTCAGTGTGTTAATATTGCTGAGGAGAGTGGGGGTGTTTTACACTTCACAGGGTGTATCTGACTGTGGGTCATGATGTACACAGTGTGTCAGTGAGTGTGTTAATATTAATCTGTGTTCTCTGTCAGTGTGTTAATATTACTGAGGACAGTGGGGGTGTTTTACACTTCACATGGTGTATCTGACTCTGGGTCATGATATACACAGTGTGTCAGTGAGTGTGTTAATATTAATCTGTGTTCTCTGTCAGTGTGTTAATATTCCTGAGGACAGTGGGGGTGTTTTACACTTCACAGGGTTTATCTGACTGTGGGTCATGATGTACACAGTGTGTCAGTGAGTGTGTTAATATTAATCTGTGTTCTCTGTCAGTGTGTTAATATTACTGAGGACAGTGGGGGTGTTTTACACTTCACAGGGTCTATCTGACTGTGGGTCATGATGTACACAGTGTGTCAGTGAATGTGTTAATATTAATCTGTGTTCTCTGTCAGTGTGTTAATATTACTGAGGACAGTGGGGGTGTTTTACACTTCACAGGGTGTATCTGACTGTGGGTCATGGCATACACAGTGTGTCAGTGAGTGTGTTAATATTAATCTGTGTTCTCTGTCAGTGTGTTAATATTCCTGAGGACAGTGGGGGTGTTTTACACTTCACAGGGTGTATCTGACTGTGGGTCATGATGTACACAGTGTGTCAGTGAGTGTGTTAATATTAATCTGCGTTCACTGTCAGTGTGTTAATATTGCTGAGGAGAGTGGGGGTGTTTTACACTTCACAGGGTGTATCTGACTGTGGGTCATGATATACACAGTGTGTCAGTGAGTGTGTTAATATTACTCTGTGTTCTCTGTCAGTGTGTTAATATTATTGAGGACAGTGGGGGTGTTTTACACTTCACAGGGTGCATCTGGCTGTGGGTCATGATATACACAGTGTGTCAGTGAGTGTGTTAATATTAATCTGTGTTCTCTGTCAGTGTGTTAATATTACTGAGGACGGTGGGGGTGTTTTACACTTCACAGGGTGTATCTGACTGTGGGTCATGATATACACAGTGTGTCAGTGAGTGTGTTAATATTAATCTGTGTTCTCTGTCTGTGTGTTAATATTCCTGAGGACAGTGGGGGTGTTTTACACTTCACAAACTGTATCTGACTGTGGGTCATGATGTACACAGAGTGTCAGTGAGTGTGTTAATATTAATCTGTGTTCTCTGTCGGTGTGTTAATATTGCTGAGGACAGTGGGGTGTTTTACACTTCACAGGGTGTATCTGACTGTGGGTCATGATATGCACAGTGTGTCAGTGAGTGTGTTAATATTAATCTGTGTTCTCTGTCAGTGTGTTAATATTCCTGAGGACAGTGGGGGTGTTTTACACTTCACAGGGTGTATCTGACTCTGGGTCATGATATACACAGTGTGTCAGTGAGTGTGTTAATATTAATCTGTGTTCTCTGTCAGTGTGTTAATATTACTGAGGACAGTGGGGGTGTTTTACACTTCACCGGGTGTATCTGACTGTGGGTCATGATATACACAGTGTGTCAGTGAGTGTGTTAATATTAATCTGTGTTCTCTGTCAGTGTGTTAATATTACAGAGGACAGTGGGAAAGTTTTACACTTCACAGGGTTTATCTGACTGTGGGTCATGATATACACAGTGTGTCAGTGAGTGTGTTAATATTAATCTGTGTTCTCTGTCAGTGTGTTAATATTCCTGAGGACAGTGGGGGTGTTTTACACTTCACAGGGTGCATCTGACTGTGGGTCATGATATACACAGTGTGTCAGTGAGTGTGTTAATATTAATCTGTGTTCTCTGTCAGTGTCTTAATATTCCTGAGGACAATGGGGGTGTTTTACACTTCACAGGGTGCATCTGACTGTGGGTCATGACTTACACAGTGTGTCAGCGAGTGTGTTAATATTAATCTTTGTTCTCTGTCAGTGTGTTAATATTACTGAGGACAGTGGGGATGTTTTACACTTCACAGGGTGTATCTGACTGTGGGTCATGATATACACAGTGTGTCAGTGAGTGTGTTAATATTAATCTGTGTTCTCTGTCATTGTGTTAATATTCCTGAGGACAGTGGGGTTGTTTTACACTTCACAGGGTGTATCTGACTGTGGGTCATGATATGCACAGTGTGTCAGTGAGTGTGTTAATATTAATCTGTGTTCTCTGTCAGTGTGTTAATATCACTGAGGACAGTGGGGATGTTTTACACTTCACAGGGTTTATCTGACTGTGGGTCATGATATACACGGTGTGTCAGTGAGTGTGTTAATATTAATCTGTGCTCTCTGTCAGTGTGTTAATATTCCTGAGGACAGTGGGAATGTTTTACACTTCACAGGGTGTATCTGACTGTGGGTCATGATGTACACAGTGTGTCAGTGAGTGTGTTAATATTAATCTGTGTTCTCTGTCAGTGTGTTAATATTCTTGAGGACAGTGGGGGTGTTTTACACTTCACAGGGTGTATCGGACTGTGGGTCATGATATACACTGTGTGTCAGTGAGTGTGTTAATATTAATCTGTGTTCTCTGTCAGTGTGTTAATATTCCTGAGGACAGTGGGGGTGTTTTACACTTCACAGGGTTTATCTGACTGTGGGTCATGATATACACAGTGTGTCAGTGAGTGTGTTAATATTAATCTGTGTTCTCTGTCAGTGTGTTAATATTCCTGAGGACAGTGGGGATGTTTTACACTTCACCGGGTGTATCTGACTGTGGGTCATGATATACACAGTGTGTCAGTGAGTGTGTTAATATTAATCTGTGTTCTCTGTCAGTGTGTTAATATTCCTGAGGTCAGTGGGGTTGTTTTACACTTCACAGGGTATATCTGACTGTGGGTCATGATATACACAGTGTGTCAGTGAGTGTGTTAATATAAATCTGTGTTCTCTGTCAGTGTGTTAATATTACTGAGGACAGTGGGGATGTTTTACACTTCACAGGGTTTATCTGACTGTGGGTCATGATATACACGGTGTGTCAGTGAGTGTGTTAATATTAATCTGTGTTCTCTGTCAGTGTGTTAATATTCCTGAGGACAGTGGAAATGTTTTACACTTCACAGGGTGTATCTGACTGTGGGTCATGATGTACACAGTGTGTCAGTGAGTGTGTTAATATTAATCTGTGTTCTCTGTCAGTGTGTTAATATTCCTGAGGACAGTGGGGGTGTTTTACACTTCACAGGGTGTATCGGACTGTGGGTCATGATATACACTGTGTGTCAGTGAGTGTGTTAATATTAATCTGTGTTCTCTGTCAGTGTGTTAATATTCCTGAGGACAGTGGGGGTGTTTTACACTTCACAGGGTTAATCTGACAGTGCGTCATGATATACACAGTGTGTCGGTGAGAGTGTTAATATTAATCTGTGTTCTCTGTCAGTGTGTTAATATTCCTGAGGACAGTGGGGATGTTTTACACTTCACAGGGTGTATCTGACTGTGGGTCATGATATACACAGTGTGTCAGTGAGTGTGTTAATATTAATCTGTGTTCTCTGTCAGTGTGTTAATATTACTGAGGACAGTGGGGGTGTTTTTTGCACTTCACAGGGTGTATCTGACTGTGGGTCATGATATACACAGTGTGTCAGTGAGTGTGTTAATATTAATCTGTGTTCTCTGTCAGTGTGTTAATATTACTGCGGACATTGGGGATGTTTTACACTTCACAGGGTGTATCTGAATGTGGATCATGATGTACACAGTGTGTCAGTGAGTGTGTTAATATTAATCTGTGTTCTCTGTCAGTGTGTTAATATTCCTGAGGACAGTGGGGGTGTTTTACACTTCACAGGGTGTATCTGACTGTGGGTCATGATATACACAGTGTGTCAGTGAGTGTGTTAATATTAATCTGTGTTCTCTGTCAGTGTGTTAATATTACTGAGGACAGTGGGGGTGTTTTGCACTTCACAGGGTGTATCTGACTGTTGGTCATGATATACACAGTGTGTCAGTGAGTGTGTTAATATTAATCTGTGTTCTCTGTCAGTGTGTTAATATTACTGAGGACAGTGGGGGTGTTTTACACTTCACAGAGTGTATCTGACTGTGGGTCATGATGTACACAGTGTGTCAGTGAGTGTGTTAATATTAATCTTTGTTCTCTGTCAGTGTGTTAATATTGCTGAGGACAGTGGGGTGTTTTACACTTCACAGGGTGTATCTGACTGTGGGTCATGATGTACACAGTGTGTCAGTGAGTGTGTTAATATTAATCTGTGTTCTCTGTCAGTGTGTTAATATTCCTGAGGACAGTGGGGTGTTTTACACTTCACAGGGTGTATCTGACTGTGGGTCATGATATACACAGTGTGTCAGTGAGTGTGTTAATATTAATCTGTGTTCTCTGTCAGTGTGTTAATTTTCCTGAGGACAGTGGGGGTGTTTTACACTTCACAGGGTGTATCTGACTGTGGGTCATGATATACACAGTGAGTCAGTGAGTGTGTTAATATTAATCTGTGTTCTCTGTCAGTGTGTTAATATTACTGAGGACAGTGGGGGTGTTTTACACTTCACAGGGTGTATCTGACTGTGTGTCATGATATACACAGTGTGTCAGTGAGTGTGTTAATATTAATCTGTGTTCTCTGTCAGTGTGTTAATATTCCTGAGGACAGTGGGGGTGTTTTACACTTCACCGGGTGTATCTAACTGTGGGTCATGATATACACAGTGTGTCAGTGAGTGTGTTAATATTAATCTGTGTTCTCTGTCAGTGTGTTAATATTCCTGAGGACAGTGGGGGTGTTTTACACTTCACAGGGTGTATCTGACTGTGGGTCATGATATACACAGTGTGTCAGTGAGTGTGTTAATATTAATCTGTGTTCTCTGTCAGTGTGTTAATATTACTGAGGACAGTGGGGATGTTATACACTTCACAGGGTGTATCTGACTGTGGGTCATGATGTCCACAGTGTGTCAGTGAGTTTGTTAATATTAATCTCTGTTCTCTGTCAGTGTGTTAATATTACTGAGGACAGTGGGGATGTTTTACACTTCACAGGGTGTATCTGACTGTGGGTCATGATGTACACAGTGTGTCAGTGAGTGTGTTAATATTAATCTGTGTTCTCTGTCAGTGTGTTAATATTCCTGAGGACAGTGGGGGTGTTTTACACTTCACAGGGTGTATCGGACTGTGGGTCATGATATACACAGTGTGTCAGTGAGTGTGTTAATATTAATCTGTGTTCTCTGTCAGTGTGTTAATATTCCTGAGGACAGTGGGGGTGTTTTACCCTTCACCGGGTGTATCTGACTGTGGGTCATGATATACACAGTGTGTCAGTGAGTGTGTTAATATTAATCTGTGTACTCTGTCAGTGTGTTAATATTACTCAGGACAGTGGGGGTGTTTTACACTTCACAGGGTGTATCTGACTGTGAGTCATGATGTACACAGTGTGTCAGTGAGTGTGTTAATATTAATCTGTGTTCTCTGTCAGTGTGTTAATATTACTGAGGACAGTGGGAAAGTTTTACACTTCACAGGGTGCATCTGACTGTGGGTCATGATTTACACAGTGTGTCAGTGAGTGTGTTAATATTAATCTTTGTTCTCTGTCAGTGTGTTAATATTGCTGAGGACAGTGGGGATGTTTTACACTTCACAGGGTGCATCTGACTGTGGGTCATGATATACACAGTGTGTCAGTGAGTGTGTTAATATTAATCTGTGTTCTCTGTCAGTGTGTTAATATTACTGAGGACAGTGGGGGTGTTTTACACTTCACAGGGTGTATCTGACTGTGGGTCATGATATACACAGTGTGTCAGTGAGTGTGTTAATATTAATCTGTGTTCTCTGTCAGTGTGTTAATATTCCTGAGAACAATGGGGGTGTTTTACACTTCACAGGGTGCATCTGACTGTGGGTCATGATTTACACAGTGTGTCAGTGAGTGTGTTAATATTAATATTTGTTCTCTGTCAGTGTGTTAATATTGCTGAGGACAGTGGGGATGTTTTACACTTCACAGGGTGTAGCTGACTGTGGGTCATGATATACACATTGTGTCAGTGAGTGTGTTAATATTAATCTGTGTTCTCTGTCAGTGTGTTAATATTCCTGAGGACAGTGGGTGTGTTTTACACTTCACAGGGTATATCTGACTGTGGGTCATGATATACACATGTGTCAGTGAGTGTGTTAATAGTAATCTGTGTTCTCTGTCAGTGTGTTAGTATTACTGAGGACAGTGGGGATGTTTTACACCTCACAGGGTTTATCTGACTGTGGGTCATGATATACACGGTGTGTCAGTGAGTGTGTTAATATTAATCTGTGTTCTCTGTCCGTGTGTTAATATTCCTGAGGACAGTGGGAATGTTTTACACTTCACAGGGTGTATCTGACTGTGGGTCATGATGTACACAGTGTGTCAGTGACTGTGTTAATATTAATCTGTGTTCTCTGTCAGTGTGTTAATATTCCTGAGGGCAGTGGGGGTGTTTTACACTTCACAGGGTGTATCGGTCTGTGGGTCATGATATACACTGTGTGTCAGTGAGTGTGTTAATATTAATCTGTGTTCTCTGTCAGTCTGTTAATATTCCTGAGGACAGTGGGGGTGCTTTACACTTCACAGGGTTTATCTGACTGTGGGTCATGATATACACAGTGTGTCAGTGAGTGTGTTAATATTAATCTGTGTTCTCTGTCAGTGTGTTAATATTCCTGAGGACAGTGGGGATGTTTTACACTTCACCGGGTGTATCTGACTGTGGGTCATGATATACACAGTGTGTCAGTGAGTGTGTTAATATTAATCTGTGTTCTCTGTCAGTGTGTTAATATTCCTGAGGACAGTGGGGGTGCTTTACACTTCACAGGGTTTATCTGACTGTGGGTCATGATATACACAGTGTTTCAGTGAGTGTGTTAATATTAATCTGTGTTCTTCGTCAGTGTGTTAATATTCCTGAGGACAGTGGGGATGTTTTACACTTCACCGGGTGTATCTGACTGTGGGTCATGATATACACAGTTTGTCAGTGAGTGTGTTAATATTAATCTGTGTTCTCTGTCAGTGTGTTAATATTCCTGAGGACAGTGGGGGTGCTTTACACTTCACAGGGTTTATCTGACTGTGGGTCATGATATACACAGTGTGTCAGTGAGTGTGTTAATATTAATCTGTGTTCTTCGTCAGTGTGTTAATATTCCTGAGGACAGTGGGGATGTTTTACACTTCATCGGGTGTATCTGACTGTGGGTCATGATATACACAGTGTGTCAGTGAGTGTGTTAATATTAATCTGTGTTCTCTGTCAGTGTGTTAATATTACTGAGGACAGTGGGGATGTTTTACACTTCACAGGGTGTATCTGACTGTGGGTCATGATATACACAGTGTGTCAGTGAGTGTGTTAATATTAATCTGTGTTCTCTGTCAGTGTGTTAATATTACTGAGGACATTGGGGATGTTTTACACTTCACAGGGTGTATCTGAATGTGGATCATGATGTACACAGTGTGTCAGTGAGTGTGTTAATATTAATCTGTGTTCTCTGTCAGTGTGTTAATATTCCTGAGGACAGTGGGGGTGTTTTACACTTCACAGGGTGTATCTGACTGTGGGTCATGATATACACAGTGTGTCAGTGAGTGTGTTAATATTAATCTGTGTTCTCTGTCAGTGTGTTAATATTACTGAGGACAGTGGGGGTGTTTTACACTTCACAGGGTTTATCTGACTGTGGGTCATGATATACACAGTGTGTCAGTGAGTGTGTTAATATTAATCTGTGTTCTCTGTCAGTGTGTTAATATTACTGAGGACAGTGGGGGTGTTTTACACTTCACAGGGTGTATCTGACTGTGGGTCATGATGTACACAGTGTGTCAGTGAGTGTGTTAATATTAATCTGTGTTCTCTGTCAGTATGTTAATATTACTGAGGACAGTGGGGGTGTTTTACACTTCACAGGGTGTATCTGACTGTGGGTCATGATGTACACAGTGTGTCAGTGAGTGTGTTAATATTAATCTGTGTTCTCTGTCAGTGTGTTAATATTCCTGAGGACAGTGGGGTGTTTTACACTTCACAGGGTGTATCTGACTGTGGGTCATGAAATACACAGTGTGTCAGTGAGTGTGTTAATATTAATCTGTGTTCTCTGTCAGTGTGTTAATATTCCTGAGGACAGTGGGGGTGTTTTACACTTCACAGGGTTTATCTGACTGTGGGTCATGATATACACAGTGTGTCAGTGAGTGTGTTAATATTAATCTGTGTTCTCTGTCAGTGTGTTAATATTACTGAGGACAGTGGGGGTGTTTTACACTTCACAGGGTGTATCTGACTGTGGGTCATGATATACACAGTGTGTCAGTGAGTGTGTTAATATTAATCTGTGTTCTCTGTCTGTGTGTTAATATTCCTGAGGACAGTGGGGGTGTTTTACACTTCACAGGGTGTATCTGACTGTGGGTCATGATATACACAGTGTGTCAGTGAGTGTGTTAATATTAATCTGTGTTCTCTGTCAGTGTGTTAATATTACTGAGGACAGTGGGGGTGTTTTACGCTTCACAGGGTGTATCTGACTGGGGTCATGATATACACAGTGTGTCAGTGAGTGTGTTAATATTAATCTGTGTTCTCTGTCAGTGTGTTAATATTACTGAGGACTTTGGGGATGTTTTACACTTCACAGGGTGTATCTGAATGTGGATCATGATGTACACAGTGTGTCGGTGAGTGTGTTAATATTAATCTGTGTTCTCTGTCAGTGTGTTAATATTCCTGAGGACAGTGGGTGTGTTTTACACTTCACAGGGTATATCTGACTGTGGGTCATGATATACACAGTGTGTCAGTGAGTGTGTTAATAGTAATCTGTGTTCTCTGTCAGTGTGTTAGTATTACTGAGGACAGTGGGGATGTTTTACACCTCACAGGGTTTATCTCACTGTGGGTCATGATATACACGGTGTGTCAGTGAGTGTGTTAATATTAATCTGTGTTCTCTGTCAGTGTGTTAATATTCCTGAGGGCAGTGGGGGTGTTTTACACTTCACAGGGTGTATCGGTCTGTGGGTCATGATATACACTGTGTGTCAGTGAGTGTGTTAATATTAATCTGTGTTCTCTGTCAGTGTGTTAATATTCCTGAGGACAGTGGGGGTGCTTTACACTTCACAGGGTTTATCTGACTGTGGGTCATGATATACACAGTGTGTCAGTGAGTGTGTTAATTTTAATCTGTGTTCTCTGTCAGTGTGTTAATATTCCTGAGGACAGTGGGGATGTTTTACACTTCACCGGGTGTATCTGACTGTGGGTCATGATATACACAGTGTGTCAGTGAGTGTGTTAATATTAATCTGTGTTCTCTGTCAGTGTGTTAATATTGCTGAGGACAGTGGGGGTGTTTTACACTTCACAGGGTGTATCTGACTGTGGGTCATGATATACACAGTGTGTCAGTGAGTGTGTTAATATTAATCTGTGTTCTCTGTCAGTGTGTTAATATTCCTGAGGACAGTGGGGGTGTTTTACACTTCACAGGGTTTATCTGACTGTGGGTCATGATATACACATTGTGTCAGTGAGTGTGTTAATATTAATCTGTGTTCTCTGTCAGTGTGTTAATATTCCTGAGGACAGTGCGGATGTTTTACACTTCACCGGGTGTATCTGACTGTGGGTCATGATATACACAGTGTGTCAGTGAGTGTGTTAATATTAATCTGTGTTCTCTGTCAGTGTGTTAATATTACTGAGGACAGTGGGGGTGTTTTACACTTCACAGGGTGTATCTGACTGTGGGTCATGATATACACAGTGTGTCAGTGAGTGTGTTAATATTAATCTGTGTTCTCTGTCAGTGTGTTAATATTACTGAGGACATTGGGGATGTTTTACACTTCACAGGGTGTATCTGAATGTGGATCATGATGTACACAGTGTGTCAGTGAGTGTGTTAATATTAATCTGTGTTCTCTGTCAGTGTGTTAATATTCCTGAGGACAGTGGGGGTGTTTTACACTTCACAGGGTGTATCTGACTGTGGGTCATGATATACACAGTGTGTCAGTGAGTGTGTTAATATTAATCTGTGTTCTCTGTCAGTGTGTTAATATTACTGAGGACAGTGGGGGTGTTTTACACTTCACAGGGTTTATCTGACTGTGGGTCATGATATACACAGTGTGTCAGTGAGTGTGTTAATATTAATCTGTGTTCTCTGTCAGTGTGTTAATATTACTGAGGACAGTGGGGGTGTTTTACACTTCACAGGGTGTATCTGACTGTGGGTCATGATGTACACAGTGTGTCAGTGAGTGTGTTAATATTAATCTGTGTTCTCTGTCAGTGTGTTAATATTACTGAGGACAGTGCTGGTGTTTTACACTTCACAGGGTGTATCTGACTGTGGGTCATGATGTACACAGTGCGTCAGTGAGTGTGTTAATATTAATCTGTGTTCTCTGTCAGTGTGTTAATATTCCTGAGGACAGTGGGGTGTTTTACACTTCACAGGGTGTATCTGACTGTGGGTCATGAAATACACAGTGTGTCAGTGAGTGTGTTAATATTAATCTGTGTTCTCTGTCAGTGTGTTAATATTCCTGAGGACAGTGGGGGTGTTTTACACTTCACAGGGTTTATCTGACTGTGGGTCATGATATACACAGTGTGTCAGTGAGTGTGTTAATATTAATCTGTGTTCTCTGTCAGTGTGTTAATATTACTGAGGACAGTGGGGGTGTTTTACACTTCACAGGGTGTATCTGACTGTGGGTCATGATATACACAGTGTGTCAGTGAGTGTGTTAATATTAATCTGTGTTCTCTGTCAGTGTGTTAATATTCCTGAGGACAGTGGGGGTGTTTTACACTTCACCGGGTGTATCTGACTGTGGGTCATGATATACACAGTGTGTCAGTGAGTGTGTTAATATTAATCTGTGTTCTCTGTCAGTGTGTTAATATTACTGAGGACAGTGGGGGTGTTTTACACTTCACAGGGTGTATCTGACTGTGGGTCATGATATACACAGTGTGTCAGTGAGTGTGTTAATATTAATCTGTGTTCTCTGTCAGTGTGTTAATATTACTGAGGACATTGGGGATGTTTTACACTTCACAGGGTGTATCTGAATGTGGATCATGATGTACACAGTGTGTCAGTGAGTGTGTTAATATTAATCTGTGTTCTCTGTCAGTGTGTTAATATTCCTGAGGACAGTGGGGGTGTTTTACACTTCACAGGGTGTATCTGACTGTGGGTCATGATATACACAGTGTGTCAGTGAGTGTGTTAATATTAATCTGTGTTCTCTGTCAGTGTGTTAATATTACTGAGGACAGTGGGGGTGTTTTACACTTCACAGGGTTTATCTGACTGTGGGTCATGATATACACAGTGTGTCAGTGAGTGTGTTAATATTAATCTGTGTTCTCTGTCAGTGTGTTAATATTACTGAGGACAGTGGGGGTGTTTTACACTTCACAGGGTGTATCTGACTGTGGGTCATGATGTACACAGTGTGTCAGTGAGTGTGTTAATATTAATCTGTGTTCTCTGTCAGTGTGTTAATATTACTGAGGACAGTGCGGGTGATTTACACTTCACAGGGTGTATCTGACTGTGGGTCATGATGTACACAGTGCGTCAGTGAGTGTGTTAATATTAATCTGTGTTCTCTGTCAGTGTGTTAATATTCCTGAGGACAGTGGGGTGTTTTACACTTCACAGGGTGTATCTGACTGTGGGTCATGAAATACACAGTGTGTCAGTGAGTGTGTTAATATTAATCTGTGTTCTCTGTCAGTGTGTTAATATTCCTGAGGACAGTGGGGGTGTTTTACACTTCACAGGGTTTATCTGACTGTGGGTCATGATATACACAGTGTGTCAGTGAGTGTGTTAATATTAATCTGTGTTCTCTGTCAGTGTGTTAATATTACTGAGGACAGTGGGGGTGTTTTACACTTCACAGGGTGTATCTGACTGTGGGTCATGATATACACAGTGTGTCAGTGAGTGTGTTAATATTAATCTGTGTTCTCTGTCAGTGTGTTAATATTCCTGAGGACAGTGGGGGTGTTTTACACTTCACCGGGTGTATCTGACTGTGGGTCATGATATACACAGTGTGTCAGTGAGTGTGTTAATATTAATCTGTGTTCTCTGTCAGTGTGTTAATATTACTGAGGACAGTGGGGGTGTTTTACACTTCACAGGGTGTATCTGACTGTGGGTCATGATATACACAGTGTGTCAGTGAGTGTGTTAATATTAATCTGTGTTCTCTGTCAGTGTGTTAATATTCCTGAGGACAGTGGGTGTGTTTTACACTTCACAGGGTATATCTGACTGTGGGTCATGATATACACAGTGTGTCAGTGAGTGTGTTAATAGTAATCTGTGTTCTCTGTCAGTGTGTTAGTATTACTGAGGACAGTGGGGATGTTTTACACCTCACAGGTTTTATCTGACTGTGGGTCATGATATACACGGTGTGTCAGTGAGTGTGTTAATATTAATCTGTGTTCTCTGTCAGTGTGTTAATATTCCTGAGGACAGTGGGAATGTTTTACACTTCACAGGGTGTATCTGACTGTGGGTCATGATGTACACAGTGTGTCAGTGACTGTGTTAATATTAATCTGTGTTCTCTGTCAGTGTGTTAATATTCCTGAGGGCAGTGGGGGTGTTTTACACTTCACAGGGTGTATCTGACTGTGGGTCATGATATACACAGTGTGTCAGTGAGTGTGTTAATATTAATCTGCGTTCTCTGTCAGTGTGTTAATATTCCTGAGGACAGTGGGGATGTTTTACACTTCACCGGGTGTATCTGACTGTGGGTCATGATATACACAGTGTGTCAGTGAGTGTGTTAATATTAATCTGTGTTCTCTGTCAGTGTGTTAATATTGCTGAGGACAGTGGGGGTGTTTTACACTTCACAGGGTGTATCTGACTGTGGGTCATGATATACACAGTGTGTCAGTGAGTGTGTTAATATTAATCTGTGTTCTCTGTCAGTGTGTTAATATTCCTGAGGACAGTGGGGGTGTTTTACACTTCACAGGGTTTATCTGACTGTGGGTCATGATATACACAGTGTGTCAGTGAGTGTGTTAATATTAATCTGTGTTCTCTGTCAGTGTGTTAATAATCCTGAGGACAGTGGGGATGTTTTACACTTCACCGGGTGTATCTGACTGTGGGTCATGATATACACAGTGTGTCAGTGAGTGTGTTAATATTAATCTGTGTTATCTGTCAGTGTGTTAATATTACTGAGGACAGTGGGGGTGTTTTACACTTCACAGGGTTTATCTGACTGTGGGTCATGATATACACAGTGTGTCAGTGAGTGTGTTAATATTAATCTGTGTTCTCTGTCAGTGTGTTAATATTACTGAGGACATTGGGGATGTTTTACACTTCACAGGGTGTATCTGAATGTGGATCATGATGTACACAGTGTGTCAGTGAGTGTGTTAATATTAATCTGTGTTCTCTGTCAGTGTGTTAATATTCCTGAAGACAGTGGGGGTGTTTTACACTTCACAGGGTGTATCTGACTGTGGGTCATGATATACACAGTGTGTCAGTGAGTGTGTTAATATTAATCTGTGTTCTCTGTCAGTGTGTTAATATTACTGAGGACAGTGGGGGTGTTTTACACTTCACAGGGTTTATCTGACTGTGGGTCATGATATACACAGTGTGTCAGTGAGTGTGTTAATATTAATCTGTGTTCTCTGTCAGTGTGTTAATATTACTGAGGACAGTGGGGGTGTTTTACACTTCACAGGGTGTATCTGACTGTGGGTCATGATGTACACAGTGTGTCAGTGAGTGTGTTAATATTAATCTGTGTTCTCTGTCAGTGTGTTAATATTACTGAGGACAGTGGGGGTGTTTTACACTTCACAGGGTGTATCTGACTGTGGGTCATGATATACACAGTGTGTCAGTGAGTGTGTTAATATTAATCTGTGTTCTCTGTCAGTGTGTTAATATTACTGAGGACAGTGGGGGTGTTTTACACTTCGCAGGGTTTATCTGACTGTGGGTCATGACATACACAGTGTGTCAGTGAGTGTGTTAATATTAATCTGTGTTCTCTGTCAGTGTGTTAATATTCCTGAGGACAGTGGGGTGTTTTACACTTCACAGGGTGTATCTGACTGTGGGTCATGATATACACAGTGTGTCAGTGAGTGTGTTAATATTAATCTGTGTTCTCTGTCGGTGTGTTAATATTCCTGAGGACAGTGGGGGTGTTGTACACTTCACCGGGTGTATCTGACTGTGGGTCATGATATACACAGTGTGTCAGTGAGTGTGTTAATATTAATCTGTGTTCTCTGTCAGTGTGTTAATATTACTGAGGACAGTGGGGGTGTTTTACACTTCACAGGGTGCATCTGACTGTGGGTCGTGATGTACATAGTGTGTCAGTGAGTGTGTTAATATGAATCTGTGTTCTCTGTCAGTGTGTTAATATTCCTGAGGACAGTGGGGATGTTTTACACTTCACAGGGTGTATCTGACTGTGGGTCACGATGGACACAGTGTGTCAGTGAGTGTGTTAATATTAATCTGTGTTCTCTGTCAGTGTGTTAATATTGCTGAGGACAGTGGGGATGTTTTACACTTAACAGGGTGTATCTGACTGTGGTTCATGATGTCCACAGTGTGTCAGTGAGTGTGTTAATATTAATCTGCGTTCTCTGTCAATGTGTTAATATTCCTGAGGACAGTGGGTGTGTTTTACACTTCACAGGGTGTATCTGACTCTGGGTCATGATATACACTGTGTGTCAGTGAGTGTGTTAATATTAATCTGTGTTCTCTGTCAGTGTGTTAATATTACTGAGGACAGTGGGGGTGTTTTACACTTCACAGGGTGTATCTAACTGTGGGTCATGATATACACAGTGTGTCAGTGAGTGTGTTAATATTAATCTGTGTTCTCTGTCAGTGTGTTAATATTACTGAGGACAGTGGGGGTGTTTTACACTTCACAGGGTGTATCTGACTGTGGGTCATGATGTACACAGTGTGTCAGTGAGTGTGTTAATATTAATCTGTGTTCTCTGTCAGTGTGTTAATATTCCTGAGGACAGTGGGGGTGTTTTACACTTCACAGGGTTTATCTGACTGTGGGTCATGATATACACAGTGTGTCAGTGAGTGTGTTAATATTAATCTGTGTTCTCTGTCAGTGTGTTAATATTACTGAGGACAGTGGGGGTGTTTTACACTTCACAGGGTGTATCTGACTGTGGGTCATGATATACACAGTGTGTCAGTGAGTGTGTTAATATTAATCTGTGTTCTCTGTCAGTGTGTTAATATTCCTGAGGACAGTGGGGGTGTTTTACACTTCACCGGGTGTATCTGACTGTGGGTCATGATATACACAGTGTGTCAGTGAGTGTGTTAATATTAATCTGTGTTCTCTGTCAGTGTGTTAATATTACTGAGGACAGTGGGGGTGTTTTACACTTCACAGGGTGTATCTGACTGTGGATCATGATATACACAGTGTGTCAGTGAGTGTGTTAATATTAATCTGTGTTCTCTGTCAGTGTGTTAATATTACTGAGGACATTGGGGATGTTTTACACTTCACAGGGTGTATCTGAATGTGGATCATGATGTACACAGTGTGTCAGTGAGTGTGTTAATATTAATCTGTGCTCTCTGTCAGTGTGTTAATATTCCTGAGGACAGTGGGGGTGTTTTACACTTCACAGGGTGTATCTGACTGTGGGTCATGATATACACAGTGTGTCAGTGAGTGTGTTAATATTAATCTGTGTTCTCTGTCAGTGTGTTAATATTACTGAGGACAGTGGGGGTGTTTTACACTTCACAGGGTTTATCTGACTGTGGGTCATGATATACACAGTGTGTCAGTGAGTGTGTTAATATTAATCTGTGTTCTCTGTCAGTGTGTTAATATTACTGAGGACAGTGGGGGTGTTTTACACTTCACAGGGTGTATCTGACTGTGGGTCATGATATACACAGTGTGTCAGTGAGTGTGTTAATATTAATCTGTGTTCTCTGTCAGTGTGTTAATATTCCTGAGGACAGTGGGGGTGTTTTACACTTCACCGGGTGTATCTGACTGTGGGTCATGATATACACAGTGTGTCAGTGAGTGTGTTAATATTAATCTGTGTTCTCTGTCAGTGTGTTAATATTACTGAGGACAGTGGGGGTGTTTTACACTTCACAGGGTGTATCTGACTGTGGATCATGATATACACAGTGTGTCAGTGAGTGTGTTAATATTAATCTGTGTTCTCTGTCAGTGTGTTAATATTACTGAGGACATTGGGGATGTTTTACACTTCACAGGGTGTATCTGAATGTGGATCATGATGTACACAGTGTGTCAGTGAGTGTGTTAATATTAATCTGTGTTCTCTGTCAGTGTGTTAATATTCCTGAGGACAGTGGGGGTGTTTTACACTTCACAGGGTGTATCTGACTGTGGGTCATGATATACACAGTGTGTCAGTGAGTGTGTTAATATTAATCTGTGTTCTCTGTCAGTGTGTTAATATTACTGAGGACAGTGGGGGTGTTTTACACTTCACAGGGTTTATCTGACTGTGGGTCATGATATACACAGTGTGTCAGTGAGTGTGTTAATATTAATCTGTGTTCTCTGTCAGTGTGTTAATATTACTGAGGACAGTGGGGGTGTTTTACACTTCACAGGGTGTATCTGACTGTGGGTCATGATGTACACAGTGTGTCAGTGAGTGTGTTAATATTAATCTGTGTTCTCTGTCAGTGTGTTAATATTACTGAGGACAGTGGGGGTGTTTTACACTTCACAGGGTGTATCTGACTGTGGGTCATGATGTACACAGTGTGTCAGTGAGTGTGTTAATATTAATCTGTGTTCTCTGTCAGTGTGTTAATATTCCTGAGGACAGTGGGGTGTTTTACACTTCACAGGGTGTATCTGACTGTGGGTCATGAAATACACAGTGTGTCAGTGAGTGTGTTAATATTAATCTGTGTTCTCTGTCAGTGTGTTAATATTCCTGAGGACAGTGGGGGTGTTTTACACTTCACAGGGTTTATCTGACTGTGGGTCATGATATACACAGTGTGTCAGTGAGTGTGTTAATATTAATCTGTGTTCTCTGTCAGTGTGTTAATATTACTGAGGACAGTGGGGGTGTTTTACACTTCACAGGGTGTATCTGACTGTGGGTCATGATATACACAGTGTGTCAGTGAGTGTGTTAATATTAATCTGTGTTCTCTGTCAGTGTGTTAATATTCCTGAGGAAAGTGGGGGTGTTTTACACTTCACCGGGTGTATCTGACTGTGGGTCATGATATACACAGTGTGACAGTGAGTGTGTTAATATTAATCTGTGTTCTCTGTCAGTGTGTTAATATTCCTGAGGACAGTGGGGGTGTTTTACACTTCACAGGGTGTATCTGACTGTGGGTCACGATGGACACAGTGTGTCAGTGAGTGTGGTAATATTAATCTGTGTTCTCTGTCAGTGTGTTAATATTACTGAGGACAGTGGGGATGTTTTACACTTCACAGGGTGTATCTGACTGTGGGTCATGATGTACACAGTGTGTCAGTGAGTGTGTTAATATTAATCTGTGTTCTCTGTCAGTGTGTTAATATTCCTGAGGACAGTTGAGGTGTTTTACACTTCACAGGGTTTATCTGACTGTGGGTCATGATGTACACAGTGTGTCAGTGAGTGTGTTAATATTAATCTGTGTTCTCTGTCAGTGTGTTAATATTCCTGAGGACAGTGGGGATGTTTTACACTTCACCGGGTGTATCTGACTGTGGGTCATGATATACACAGTGTGTCGGTGAGAGTGTTCATATTAATCTGTGTTCTCTGTCAGTGTGTTAATATTACTGAGGACAGTGGGGGTGTTTTACACTTCACAGGGTGTATCTGACTCTTGGTCATGATATACACAGTGTGTCAGTGAGTGTGTTAATATTAATCTGTGTTCTCTGTCAGTGTGTTAATATTGCTGAGGACAGTGGGGGTGTTTTACACTTCACAGGGTGTATCTGACTGTGGGTCATGATGTTCACAGTGTGTCAGTGAGTGTGTTAATATTAATCTGTGTTCTCTGTCAGTGTGTTAATATTACTGAGGACAGTGGGGGTGTTTTACACTTCACAGGGTTTATCTGACTGTGGGTCATGATATACACAGTGTGTCAGTGAATGTGTTAATATTAATCTGTGTTCTCTGTCAGTGTGTTAATATTACTGAGGACAGTGGGGGTGTTTTACACTTCGCAGGGTTTATCTGACTGTGGGTCATGACATACACAGTGTGTCAGTGAGTGTGTTAATATTAATCTGTGTTCTCTGTCAGTGTGTTAATATTCCTGAGGACAGTGGGGTGTTTTACACTTCACAGGGTGTATCTGACTGTGGGTCATGATATACACAGTGTGTCAGTGAGTGTGTTAATATTAATCTGTGTTCTCTGTCGGTGTGTTAATATTCCTGAGGACAGTGGGGGTGTTGTACACTTCACCGGGTGTATCTGACTGTGGGTCATGATATACACAGTGTGTCAGTGAGTGTGTTAATATTAATCTGTGTTCTCTGTCAGTGTGTTAATATTACTGAGGACAGTGGGGGTGTTTTACACTTCACAGGGTGCATCTGACTGTGGGTCGTGATGTACATAGTGTGTCAGTGAGTGTGTTAATATGAATCTGTGTTCTCTGTCAGTGTGTTAATATTCCTGAGGACAGTGGGGATGTTTTACACTTCACAGGGTGTATCTGACTGTGGGTCACGATGGACACAGTGTGTCAGTGAGTGTGTTAATATTAATCTGTGTTCTCTGTCAGTGTGTTAATATTACTGAGGACAGTGGGGATGTTTTACACTTAACAGGGTGTATCTGACTGTGGTTCATGATGTCCACAGTGTGTCAGTGAGTGTGTTAATATTAATCTGCGTTCTCTGTCAATGTGTTAATATTCCTGAGGACAGTGGGGGCGTTTTACACTTCACAGGGTGTATCTGACTGTGGGTCATGATGTACACAGTGTGTCAGTGAGTGTGTTAATATTAATCTGTGTTCTCTGTCAGTGTGTTAATATTACTGAGGACAGTGGGGGTGTTTTACACTTCACAGGGTGTATCTAACTGTGGGTCATGATATACACAGTGTGTCAGTGAGTGTGTTAATATTAATCTGTGTTCTCTGTCAGTGTGTTAATATTACTGAGGACAGTGGGGGTGTTTTACACTTCACAGGGTGTATCTGACTGTGGGTCATGATATACACAGTGTGTCAGTGAGTGTGTTAATATTAATCTGTGTTCTCTGTCAGTGTGTTAATATTCCTGAGGACAGTGGGGGTGTTTTACACTTCACCGGGTGTATCTGACTGTGAGTCATGATATACACAGTGTGTCAGTGAGTGTGTTAATATTAATCTGTGTTCTCTGTCAGTGTGTTAATATTCCTGAGGACAGTGGGGGTGTTTTACACTTCACAGGGTGTATCTGACTCTGTGTCATGATATACACAGTGTGTCAGTGAGTGTGTTAATATTAATCTGTGTTCTCTGTCAGTGTGTTAATATTACTGAGGACAGTGGGGTTGTTTTACACTTCACATGGTGTATCTGACTGTGGGTCATGATGTACACAGTGTGTCAGTGAGTGTGTTAATATTAATCTGTGTTCTCTGTCAGTGTGATAATATTACTGAGGACAGTGGGGATGTTTTACACTTCACCGGGTGTATCTGACTGTGGGTCATGATATACACAGTGTGTCAGTGAGAGTGTTAATATTAATCTGTGTTCTCTGTCAGTGTGTTAATATTGCTGAGGACAGTGGGGGTGTTTTACACTTCACAGGGTGTATCTGACTGTGGGACATGATGTACACAGTGTGTCAGTGAGTGTGTTAATATTAATCTGTGTTCTCTGTCAGTGTGTTAATATTGCTGAGGACAGTGGGGGTGTTTTACACTTCACAGGGTGTATCTGACTGTGGGTCATGATGTTCACAGTGTGTCAGTGAGTGTGTTAATATTAATCTGTGTTCTCTGTCAGTGTGTGAATATTACTGAGGACAGTGGGGGTATTTTACACTTCACAGGGTTTATCTGACTGTGGGTCATGATATACACAGTGTGTCAGTGAATGTGTTAATATTAATCTGTGTTCTCTGTCAGTGTGTTAATATTACTGAGGACAGTGGGGGTGTTTTACACTTCGCAGGGTTTATCTGACTGTGGGTCATGATATACACAGTGTGTCAGTGAGTGTGTTAATATTAATCTGTGTTCTCTGTCAGTGTGTTAATATTCCTGAGGACAGTGGGGGTGTTTTACACTTCACCGGGTGTATCTGACTGTGGGTCATGATAGACACAGTGTGTCAGTGAGTGTGTTAATATTAATCTGTGTTCTCTGTCAGTGTGTTAATATTACTGAGGACAGTGGGGGTGTTTTACACTTCACAGGGTGCATCTGACTGTGGGTCATGATGTACACAGTGTGTCAGTGAGTGTGTTAATATTAATCTGTGTTCTCTGTCAGTGTGTTAATATTCCTGAGGACAGTGGGGGTGTTTTACACTTCACAGGGATTATCTGACTGTGGGTCATGATATACACAGTGTGTCAGTGAGTGTGTTAATATTAATCTGTGTTCTCTGTCAGTGTGTTAATATTCCTGAGGACAGTGGGGATGTTTTACACTTCACAGGGTGTATCTGACTGTGGGTCATGATATACACAGTGTGTCAGTGAGTGTGTTAATATTAATCTGTGTTCTCTGTCAGTGTGTTAATATTGCTGAGGACAGTGGGGGTGTTTTACACTTCACAGGGTGTATCTGACTGTGGGTCATGATGTTCACAGTGTGTCAGTGAGTGTGTTAATATTAATCTGTGTTCTCTGTCAGTGTGTGAATATTACTGAGGACAGTGGGGGTATTTTACACTTCACAGGGTTTATCTGACTGTGGGTCATGATATACACAGTGTGTCAGTGAATGTGTTAATATTAATCTGTGTTCTCTGTCAGTGTGTTAATATTACTGAGGACAGTGGGGGTGTTTTACACTTCGCAGGGTTTATCTGACTGTGGGTCATGATATACACAGTGTGTCAGTGAGTGTGTTAATATTAATCTGTGTTCTCTGTCAGTGTGTTAATATTCCTGAGGACAGTGGGGGTGTTTTACACTTCACCGGGTGTATCTGACTGTGGGTCATGATAGACACAGTGTGTCAGTGAGTGTGTTAATATTAATCTGTGTTCTCTGTCAGTGTGTTAATATTACTGAGGACAGTGGGGGTGTTTTACACTTCACAGGGTGCATCTGACTGTGGGTCATGATGTACACAGTGTGTCAGTGAGTGTGTTAATATTAATCTGTGTTCTCTGTCAGTGTGTTAATATTCCTGAGGACAGTGGGGGTGTTTTACACTTCACAGGGAGTATCTGACTGTGGGTCATGATATACACAGTGTGTCAGTGAGTGTGTTAATATTAATCTGTGTTCTCTGTCAGTGTGTTAATATTCCTGAGGACAGTGGGGATGTTTTACACTTCACAGGGTGTATCTGACTGTGGGTCATGATATACACAGTGTGTCAGTGAGTGTGTTAATATTAATCTGTGTTCTCTGTCAGTGTGTTAATATTCCTGAGGACAGTGGGGATGTTTTACACTTCACAGGGTGTATCTGACTGTGGGTCACGATGGACACAGTGTGTCAGTGAGTGTGTTAATATTAATCTGTGTTCTCTGTCAGTGTGTTAATATTACTGAGGACAGTGGGGATGTTTGTCACTTAACAGGGTGTATCTGACTGTGGTTCATGATGTCCACAGTGTGTCAGTGAGTGTGTTAATATTAATCTGTGTTCTCTGTCAATGTGTTAATATTCCTGAGGACAGTGGGGGTGTTTTACACTTCACAGGGTGTATCTGACTGTGGGTCATGATGTACACAGTGTGTCAGTGAGTGTGTTAATATTAATCTGTGTTCTCTGTCAGTGTGTTAATATTACTGAGGACAGTGGGGGTGTTTTACACTTCACAGGGTGTATCTGACTGTGGGTCATGATATACACAGTGTGTCAGTGAGTGTGTTAATATTAATCTGTGTTCTCTGTCAGTGTGTTAATATTCCTGAGGGCAGTGGGGGTGTTTTACACTTCACCGGGTGTATCTGACTGTGAGTCATGATATACACAGTGTGTCAGTGAGTGTGTTAATATTAATCTGTGTTCTCTGTCAGTGTGTTAATATTCCTGAGGACAGTGGGGGTGTTTTACACTTCACAGGGTGTATCTGACTCTGTGTCATGATATACACAGTGTGTCAGTGAGTGTGTTAATATTAATCTGTGTTCTCTGTCAGTGTGTTAATATTACTGAGGACAGTGGGGTTGTTTTACACTTCACATGGTGTATCTGACTGTGGGTCATGATGTACACAGTGTGTCAGTGAGTGTGTTAATATTAATCTGTGTTCTCTGTCAGTGTGATAATATCACTGAGGACAGTGGGGATGTTTTACACTTCACCGGGTGTATCTGACTGTGGGTCATGATATACACAGTGTGTCAGTGAGAGTGTTCATATTAATCTGTGTTCTCTGTCAGTGTGTTAATAGTGCTGAGGACAGTGGGGGTGTTTTACACTTCACAGGGTGTATCTGACTGTGGAACATGATGTACACAGTGTGTCAGTGAGTGTGTTAATATTAATCTGTGTTCTCTGTCAGTGTGTTAATATTACTGAGGACAGTGGGGGTGTTTTACACTTCACAGGGTGTATCTGACTGTGGGTCATGATATACACAGTGTGTCAGTGAGTGTGTTAATATTAATCTGTGTTCTCTGTCAGTGTGTTTATATTCCTGAGGACAGTGGGAATGTTTTACACTTCACAGGGTGTATCTGACTGTGGGTCATGATATACACAGTGTGTCAGTGAGTGTGTTAATATTAATCTGTGTTCTCTGTCTTTGTGTTAATATTACTGAGGACAGTGGGGGTGTTTTACACTTCACAGGGTGTATCTGACTGTGGGTCATGATGTACACAGTGTGTCAGTGAGTGTGTTAATATTAATCTGTGTTCTCTGTCAGTGTGTTAATATTCCTGAGGACAGTGGGGGTGTTTTACACTTCACAGGGTGTATCTGACTGTGGGTCATGATATACACAGTGTGTCAGTGAGTGTGTTAATATTAATCTGTGTTCTCTGTCAGTGTGTTAATATTACTGAGGACAGTGGGGGTGTTTTACACTTCACAGGGTGTATCTGACTGTGGATCATGATGTACACAGTGTGTCAGTGAGAGTGTTAATATTAATCTGTGTTCTCTGTCAGTGTGTTAATATTACTGAGGACAGTGGGGGTGTTTTACACTTCACAGGGTGTATCTGACTCTGGGTCATGATATACACAGTGTGTCAGTGAGTGTGTTAATATTAATCTGTGTTCTCTGTCAGTGTGTTAATATTACTGAGGACAGTGGGGGTGTTTTACACTTCACAGGGTGTATCTGACTGTGGGTCATGATATACACAGTGTGTCAGTGAGTGTGTTAATATTAATCTGTGTTCTCTGTCAGTGTGTTAATATTCCTGAGAACAATGGGGGTGTTTTACACTTCACAGGGTGCATCTGACTGTGGGTCATGATTTACACAGTGTGTCAGTGAGTGTGTTAATATTAATCTTTGTTCTCTGTCAGTGTGTTAATATTACTGAGGACAGTGGGGATGTTTTACACTTCACAGGGTGTATCTGACTGTGGGTCATGATATGCACAGTGTGTCAGTGAGTGTGTTAATATTAATCTGTGTTCTCTGTCAGTGTGTTAATATTCCTGAGGACAGTGGGGGTGTTTTACACTTCACAGGGTATATCTGACTGTGGGTCATGATATACACAGTGTGTCAGTGAGTGTGTTAATATTAATCTGTGTTCTCTGTCAGTGTGTTGGTATTACTGAGGACAGTGGGGATGTTTTACACTTCACAGGGTTTATCTGACTGTGGGTCATGATATACACGGTGTGTCAGTGAGTGTGTTAATATTAATCTGTGTTCTCTGTCAGTGTGTTAATATTCCTGAGGAAAGTGGGAATGTTTTACACTTCACAGGGTGTATCTGACTGAGGGTCATGATGCACACAGTGTGTCAGTGAGTGTGTTAATATTAATCTGTGTTCTCTGTCAGTGTGTTAATATTCCTGAGGACAGTGGGGGTGTTTTACACCTCACAGGGTGTATCGGACTGTGGGTCATGATATACACTGTGTGTCAGTGAGTGTGTTAATATTAATCTGTGTTCTCTGTCAGTGTGTTAATATTCCTGAGGACAGTGGGGGTGCTTTACACTTCACAGGGTTTATCTGACTGTGGGTCATGATATACACAGTGTGTCAGTGAGTGTGTTAATATTAATCTGTGTTCTCTGTCAGTGTGTTAATATTACTGAGGACAGTGGGGGTGTTTTACACTTCACAGGGTGTATCTGACTGTGGGTCATGATATACACAGTGTGTCAGTGAGTGTGTTAATATTAATCTGTGTTCTCTGTCAGTGTGTTAATATTCCTGAGGACAGTGGGGATGTTTTACACTTCACAGGGTGTATCTGACTGTGGGTCATGATATACACAGTGTGTCAGTGAGTGTGTTAATATTAATCTGTGTTCTCTGTCTTTGTGTTAATATTACTGAGGACAGTGGGGGTGTTTTACACTTCGCAGGGGGAATCTGACTGTGGGTCATGATGTACACAGTGTGTCAGTGAGTGTGTTAATATTAATCTGTGTTCTCTGTCAGTGTGTTAATATTCCTGAGGACAGTGGGGGAGTTTTACACTTCACAGGGTGTATCTGACTGTGGGTCATGATATACACAGTGTGTCAGTGAGTGTGTTAATATTAATCTGTGTTCTCTGTCAGTGTGTTAATATTACTGAGGACAGTGGGGGTGTTTTACACTTCACAGGGTGTATCTGACTGTGGATCATGATGTACACAGTGTGTCAGTGAGAGTGTTAATATTAATCTGTGTTCTCTGTCAGTGTGTTAATATTACTGAGGACAGTGGGGGTGTTTTACACTTCACAGGGTGTATCTGACTCTGGGTCATGATGTACACAGTGTGTCAGTGAGTGTGTTAATATTAATCTGTGATCTCTGTCAGTGTGTTAATATTACTGAGGACAGTGGGGGTGTTTTACACTTCACAGGGTGTATCTGACTGTGGGTCATGACATACACAGTGTGTCAGTGAGTGTGTTAATATTAATCTGTGTTCTCTGTCAGTGTGTTAATATTCCTGAGAACAATGGGGGTGTTTTACACTTGACAGGGTGCATCTGACTGTGGGTCATGATTTACACAGTGTGTCAGTGAGTGTGTTAATATTAATCTTTGTTCTCTTTCAGTGTGTTAATATTACTGAGGACAGTGGGGATGTTTTACACTTCACAGGGTGTATCTGACTGTGGGTCATGAAATACACAGTGTGTCAATGAGTGTGTTAATATTAATCTGTGTTCTCTGTCAGTGTGTTAATATTCCTGAGGACAGTGGGGGTGTTTTACACTTCACAGGGTATATCTGACTGTGGGTCATGATATACACAGTGTGTCAGTGAGTGTGTTAATATTAATCTGTGTTCTCTGTCAGTGTGTTAGTATTACTGAGGACAGTGGGGATGTTTTACACTTCACAGGGTTTATCTGACTGTGGGTCATGATATACACGGTGTGTCAGTGAGTGTGTTAATATTAATCTGTGTTCTCTGTCAGTGTGTTAATATTCCTGAGGACAGTGGGAATGTTTTACACTTCACAGGGTGTATCTGACTGTGGGTCATGATGTACACAGTGTGTCAGTGAGTGCGTTAATATTAATCTGTGTTCTCTGTCAGTGTGTTAATATTCCTGAGGACAGTGGGGGAGTTTTACACTTCACAGGGTGTATCGGAATGTGGGTCATGATTTTCACTGTGTGTCAGTGAGTGTGTTAATATTAATCTGTGTTCTCTGTCAGTGTGTTAATATTCCTGAGGACAGTGGGGGTGCTTTACACTTCACAGGGTTTATCTGACTGTGGGTCATGATATACACAGTGTGTCAGTGAGTGTGTTAATATTAATCTGTGTTCTCTGTCAGTGTGTTAATATTACTGAGGACAGTGGGGGTGTTTTACACTTCACAGGGTGTATCTGACTGTGGGTCAGGATATACACAGTGTGTCAGTGAGTGTGTTAATATTAATCTGTGTTCTCTGTCAGTGTGTTAATATTCCTGAGGACAGTGGGGGTGTTTTACACTTCACAGGGTGTATCTGACTGTGGGTCATGATATACACAGTGTGTCAGTGAGTGTGTTAATATTAATCTGTGTTCTCTGTCAGTGTGTTAATATTACTGAGGACAGTGGGGGTGTTTTACACTTCACAGGGTTTATCTGACTGTGGGTCATGATATACACAGTGTGTCAGTGAGTGTGTTAATATTAATCTGTGTTCTCTGTCAGTGTGTTAATATTACTGAGGACAGTGGGGGTGTTTTATACTTCACAGGGTGTATCTGACTGTGGGTCATGATGTACACAGTGTGTCAGTGAGTGTGTTAATATTAATCTGTGTTCTCTGTCAGTGTGTTAATATTACTGAGGACAGTGGGGGTGTTTTACACTTCACAGGGTGTATCTGACTGTGGGTCATGATGTACACAGTGTGTCAGTGAGTGTGTTAATATTAATCTGTGTTCTCTGTCAGTGTGTTAATATTCCTGAGGACAGTGGGGTGTTTTACACTTCACAGTGTGTATCTGACTGTGGGTCATGATATACACAGTGTGTCAGTGAGTGTGTTAATATTAATCTGTGTTCTCTGTCAGTGTGTTAATATTCCTGAGGACAGTGGGGGTGTTTTACACTTCACAGGGTTTATCTGACTGTGGGTCATGATATACACAGTGTGTCAGTGAGTGTGTTATTATTAATCTGTGTTCTCTGTCAATGTGTTAATATTACTGAGGACAGTGGGGGTGTTTTACACTTCACAGGGTGTATCTGACTGTGGGTCATGATATACACAGTGTGTCAGTGAGTGTGTTAATATTAATCTGTGTTCTCTGTCAGTGTGTTAATATTCCTGAGGACATGGGGGTGTTTTACACTTCACCGGGTGTATCTGACTGTGGGTCATGATATACACAGTGTGTCAGTGAGTGTGTTAATATTAATCTGTGTTCTCTGTCAGTGTGTTAATATTCCTGAGGACATGGGGGTGTTTTACACTTCACCGGGTTTATCTGACTCTGGGTCATGATATACACAGTGTGTCAGTGAGTGTGTTAATATTAATCTGTGTACTCTGTCAGTGTGTTAATATTACTGAGGACAGTGGGGGTGTTTTACACTTCACAGGGTGTATCTGACTGTGGGTCATGATGTACACAGTGTCTCAGTGAGTGTGTTAATATTAATCTGTGTTCTCTGTCAGTGTGTTAATATTCCTGAGGACAGTGGGGCTGTGTTACACTTCACAGGGTGTATCTGACTGTGGGTCACGATGGACAAAGTGAGTCAGTGAGTGTGGTAATATTAATCTGTGTTCTCTGTCAGTGTGTTAATATTACTGAGGACAGTGGGGATGTTTTTCACTTCACAGGGTGTATCTGACTGTGGGTCATGATGTCCACAGTGTGTCAGTGAGTGTGTTAATATTAATCTGTGTTCTCTGTCAGTGTGTTAATATTACTGAGGACAGTGGGGATGATTTACACTTCACAGGGTGTATCTGACTGTGGGTCATGATGTACACAGTGTGTCAGTGAGTGTGTTAATATTAATCTGTGTTCTCTGTCAGTGTGTTAATATTCCTGAGGACAATGGGGGTGTTTTACAGTTCACAGGGTGTATCGGACTGTGGGTCATGATATACACAGTGTGTCAGTGAGTGTGTTAATATTAATCTGTGTTCTCTGTCAGTGTGTTAATATTCCTGAGGACAGTGGGGGTGTTTTACACTTCACAGGGTTTATCTGACTGTGGGTCATAATGTACACAGTGTGTCAGTGAGTGTGTTAATATTAATCTGTGTTTTCTGTCAGTGTGTTAATATTCAGGAGGACAGTGGGGATGTTTTACACTTCACCGGGTGTATCTGACTGTGGGTCATGATATACACAGTGTGTCAGTGAGTGTGTTAATATTAATCTGTGTTCTCTGTCAGTGTGTTAATATTACTGAGGACATTTGGGATGTTTTACACTTCACAGGGTGTATCTGACTGTGGATCATGATGTGCACAGTGTGTCGGTGAGAGTGTTAACATTAATCTGTGTTCTCTGTCAGTGTGTTAATATTACTGAGGACAGTGGGGGTGTTTTACACTTCACAGGGTGTATATGACTCTTGGTCATGATATACACAGTGTGTCAGTGAGTGTGTTAATATTAATCTGTGTTCTCTGTCAGTGTGTTAGTATTGCTGAGGACAGTGGGGGTGTTTTACACTTCACAGGGTGTATCTGACTGTGGGTCATGATGTTCACAGTGTGTCAGTGAGTGTGTTAATATTAATCTGTGTTCTCTGTCAGTGTGTTAATATTACTGAGGACAGTGGGGGTGTTTTACACTTCACAGGGTTTATCTGACTGTGGGTCATGATATACACAGTGTGTCAGTGAATGTGTTAAAATTAATCTGTGTTCTCTGTCAGTGTGTTAATATTACTGAGGACAGTGGGGGTGTTTTACACTTCACAGGGTTTATCTGACTGTGGGTCATGATATACACAGTGTGTCAGTGAGTGTGTTAATATTAATCTGTGTTCTCTGTCAGTGTGTTAATATTCCTGAGGACAGTGGGGTGTTTTACACTTCACAGGGTGTATCTGACTGTGGGTCATGATATACACAGTGTGTCAGTGAGTGTGTTAATATTAATCTGTGTTCTCTGTCGGTGTGTTAATATTCCTGAGGACAGTGGGGGTGTTTTACACTTCACCGGGTGTATCTGACTGTGGGTCATGATATACACAGTGTTTCAGTGAGTGTGTTAATATTAATCTGTGTTCTCTGTCAGTGTGTTAATATTACTGAGGACAGTGGGGGTGTTTTACACTTCACAGGGTGCATCTGACTGTGGGTCATGATGTACACAGTGTGTCAGTGAGTGTGTTAATATTAATCTGTGTTCTCTGTCAGTGTGTTAATATTCCTGAGGACAGTGGGGATGTTTTACACTTCACAGGGTGTATCTGACTGTGGGTCACGATGGACACAGTGTGTCAGTGAGTGTGTTAATATTAATCTGTGTTCACTGTCAGTGTGTTAATATTACTGAGGACAGTGGGGGTGTTTTACACTTCACAGGGTGTATCTGACTGTGGGTCATGATGTACACAGTGTGTCAGTGAGTGTGTTAATATTAATCTGTGTTCTCTGTCAGTGTGTTAATATTACTGAGGACAGTGGGGGTGTTTTACACTTCACAGGGTGTATCTAACTGTGGGTCATGATATACACAGTGTGTCAGTGAGTGTGTTAATATTAATCTGTGTTCTCTGTCAGTGTGTTAATATTACTGAGGACAGTGGGGGTGTTTTACACTTCACAGGGTGTATCTGACTGTGGGTCATGATATACACAGTGTGTCAGTGAGTGTGTTAATATTAATCTGTGTTCTCTGTCAGTGTGTTAATATTCCTGAGGACAGTGGGGGTGTTTTACACTTCACAGGGTGTATCTGACTGTGGGTCATGATATACACAGTGTGTCAGTGAGTGTGTTAATATTAATCTGTGTTCTCTGTCAGTGTGTTAATATTACTGAGGACAGTGGGGATGTTTTACACTTCACAGGGTGTATCTGACTGTGGGTCATGATATACACAGTGTGTCAGTGAGTGTGTTAATATTAATCTGTGTTCTCTGTCAGTGTGTTAATATTCCTGAGGACAGTGGGGGTGTTTTACACTTCACAGGGTGTATCTGACTGTGGGTCATGATATACACAGTGTGTCAGTGAGTGTGTTAATATTAATCTGTGTTCTCTGTCAGTGTGTTAATATTACTGAGGACAGTGGGGGTGTTTTACACTTCACAGGGTGTATCTGACTGTGGGTCATGATGTCCACAGTGTGTCAGTGAGTGTGTTAATATTAATCTGTGTTCTCTGTCAGTGTGTTAATATTACTGAGGACAGTGGGGGTGTTTTACACTTCACAGGGTGTATCTAACTGTGGGTCATGATATACACAGTGTGTCAGTGAGTGTGTTAATATTAATCTGTCTTCTCTGTCAGTGTGTTAATATTACTGAGGACAGTGGGGGTGTTTTACACTTCACAGGGTGTATCTGACTGTGGGTCATGATATACACAGTGTGTCAGTGAGTGTGTTAATATTAATCTGTGTTCTCTGTCAGTGTGTTAATATTACTGAGGACAGTGGGGGTGTTTTACACTTCACAGGGTGTATCTGACTGTGGGTCATGATATACACAGTGTTTCAGTGAGTGTGTTAATATTAATCTGTGTTCTCTGTCAGTGTGTTAATATTCCTGAGGACAGTGGGGGTGTTTTACACTTCACCGGGTGTATCTGACTGTGGGTCATGATATACACAGTGTGTCAGTGAGTGTGTTAATATTAATCTGTGTACTCTGTCAGTGTGTTAATATTACTGAGGAAAGTGGGGGTGTTTTACACTTCACAGGGTGTATCTGACTGTGGGTCATGATATACACAGTGTGTCAGTGAGTGTGTTAATATTAATCTGTGTTCTCTGTCAGTGTGTTAATATTACTGAGGGCAGTGGGGATGTTTTACACATCACCGAATGTATCTGACTCTGGGTCATGATATACACAGTTTGTCAGTGAGAGTGTTAATATTAATCTGTGTTCTCTGTCAGTGTGTTAATATTGCTGAGGACAGTGGGGGTGTTTTACACTTCACAGGGTGTATCTGACTGTGGGACATGATGTACACAGTGTGTCAGTGAGTGTGTTAATATTAATCTGTGTTCTCTGTCAGTGTGTTAATATTACTGAGGACAGTGGGGGTGTTTTACACTTCACAGGGTGCATCTGACTGTGGGTCATGATGTACACAGTGTGTCAGTGAGTGTGTTAATATTAATCTGTGTTCTCTGTCAGTGTGTTAATATTCCTGAGGACAGTGGGGATGTTTTACACTTCACAGGGTGTATCTGACTGTGGGTCACGATGGACACAGTGTGTCAGTGAGTGTGTTAATATTAATCTGTGTTCTCTGACAGTGTGTTAATATTACTGAGGACAGTGGGGATGTTTTACACTTAACAGGGTGTATCTGACTGTGGGTCATGATGTACACAGTGTGTCAGTGAGTGTGTTAATATTAATCTGTGTTCTCTGTCAGTGTGTTAATATTACTGAGGACAGTGGGGGTGTTTTACACTTCACAGGGTGTATCTAACTGTGGATCATGATATACACAGTGTGTCAGTGAGAGTGTTAATATTAATCTGTGTTCTCTGTCAGTGTGTTAATATTACTGAGGACAGTGGGGGTGTTTTACACTTCACAGGGTGTATCTGACAGTGGGTCATGATATACTCAGTGTGTCAGTGAGTGTGTTACTATTAATCTGTGTTCTCTGTCAGTGTGTTAATATTACGGAGGACAGTGGGGGTGTTTTACACTTCACAGGGTGTATCTGACTGTGGGTCATGATAGACACAGTGTGTCAGTGAGTGTGTTAATATTAATCTGTGTTCTCTTTCAGTGTGTTAATATTGCTGAGGACAGTGGGGGTGTTTTACACTTTACAGGGTGTATCTGACTGTGGGACATGATGTACACAGTGTGTCAGTGAGTGTGTTAATATTAATCTGTGTTCTCTGTCAGTGTGTTAATATTACTGAGGACAGTGAGGGTGTTTTACACTTCACAGGGTGTATCTGACTGTGGGTCATGATATACACAGTGTGTCAGTGAGTGTGTTAATATTAATCTGTGTTCTCTGTCAGTGTGTTAATATTCCTGAGGACAGTGGGGATGTTTTACACTTCACGGGGTGTATCTGACTGTGGGTCATGATAGACACAGTGTGTCAGTGAGTGTGTTAATATTAATCTGTGTTCTCTGTCAGTGTGTTAATATTACTGAGGACAGTGGGGGTGTTTTACACTTCACAGGGTTTATCTGACTGTGGGTCATGATTTACACAGTGTGTCAGTGAGTGTGTTAATATTAATCTGTGTTCTCTGTCAGTGTGTTAATATTACTGAGGACAGTGGGGGTGTTTTACACTTCACAGGGTGTATCTGACTGTGGGTCATGATATACACAGTGTGTCAGTGAGTGTGTTAATATTAATCTGTGTTCTCTGTCAGTGTGTTAATATTCCTGAGGACAGTGGGGGTGTTTTACACTTCACAGGGTGTATCTGACTGTGGGTCATGATACACACAGTGTGTCAGTGAATGTGTTAATATTAATCTGTGTTCTCTGTCAGTGTGTTAATATTCCTGAGGACAGTGGGGGTGTTATACACTTCGCAGGGTGTATCTGACTGTGGGTCATGATATACACAGTGTGTCAGTGAGTGTGTTAATATTAATCTGTGTTCTCTGTCAGTGTGTTAATATTACTGAGGACAGTGGTGGTGTTTTACACTTCACAGGGTGTATCTGACTGTGGGTCATGATGTACACAGTGTGTCAGTGAGTGTGTTAATATTAATCTGTGTTCTCTGTCAGTGTGTTAATATTACTGAGGACAGTGGGGGTGTTTTACACTTCACATGGTGTATCTGACTGTGGGTCATGATATACAGAGTGTGTCAGTGAGTGTGTTAATATTAATCTGTGTTATCTGTCATTGTGTTAATATTCCTGAGGACAGTGGGGGTGTTTTACACTTCACAGGGTGTATCTGACTGTGGGTCATGATATACACAGTGTGTCAGTGAGTGTGTTAATATTAATCTGTGTTCTCTGTCAGTGTGTTAATATTACTGAGGACAGTGGGGGTGTTTTACACTTCACAGGGTGTATCTGACTGTGGGTCATGATGTACACAGTGTGTCAGTCAGTGTGTTAATATTAATCTGTGCTCTCTGTCAGTGTGTTAATATTACTGAGGACAGTGGGGGTGTTTTACACTTCACAGGGTGTATCTGACTGTGGGTCATGATGTACACAGTATGTCAGTGAGTGTATTAATATTAATCTGTGTTCTCTGTCAGTGTGTTAATATTACTTGGACAGTGGGGGTGTTTTACACTTCACAGGGTGTATCTGACTGTGGGTCATGATATACAAATGTGTCAGTGAGTGTGTTAATATTAATCTGTGTTCTCTGTCAGTGTGTTAATATTCCTGAGGACAGTGGGGTGTTTTACACTTCACAGGGTGTATCTGACTGTGGGTCATGATATACACAGTGTGTCAGTGAGTGTGTTAATATTAATCTGTGTTCTCTGTCAGTGTGTTAATATTACTGAGGACAGTGGGGGTGTTTTACACTTCACAGGGTGTATCTGACTGTGGGTCATGATGTCCACAGTGTGTCAGTGAGTGTGTTAATATTAATCTGTGTGCTCTGTCAGTGTGTTAATATTACTGAGGACAGTGGGGGTGTTTTACACTTCACAGGGTGTATCTAACTGTGGGTCATGATATACACAGTGTGTCAGTGAGTGTGTTAATATTAATCTGTGTTCTCTGTCAGTGTGTTAATATTACTGAGGACAGTGGGGGTGTTTTACACTTCACAGGGTGTATCTGACTGTGGGTCATGATATACACAGTGTGTCAGTGAGTGTGTTAATATTAATCTGTGTTCTCTGTCAGTGTGTTAATATTACTGAGGACAGTGGGGGTGTTTTACACTTCACAGGGTGTATCTGACTGTGGGTCATGATATACACAGTGTTTCAGTGAGTGTGTTAATATTAATCTGTGTTCTCTGTCAGTGTGTTAATATTCCTGAGGACAGTGGGGGTGTTTTACACTTCACCGGGTGTATCTGACTGTGGGTCATGATATACACAGTGTGTCAGTGAGTGTGTTAATATTAATCTGTGTACTCTGTCAGTGTGTTAATATTACTGAGGACAGTGGGGGTGTTTTACACTTCACAGGGTGTATCTGACTGTGGGTCATGATATACACAGTGTGTCAGTGAGTGTGTTAATATTAATCTGTGTTCTCTGTCAGTGTGTTAATATTACTGAGGGCAGTGGGGATGTTTTACACATCACCGAATGTATCTGACTCTGGGTCATGATATACACAGTGTGTCAGTGAGAGTGTTAATATTAATCTGTGTTCTCTGTCAGTGTGTTAATATTGCTGAGGACAGTGGGGGTGTTTTACACTTCACAGGGTGTATCTGACTGTGGGACATGATGTACACAGTGTGTCAGTGAGTGTGTTAATATTAATCTGTGTTCTCTGTCAGTGTGTTAATATTACTGAGGACAGTGGGGGTGTTTTACACTTCACAGGGTGCATCTGACTGTGGGTCATGATGTACACAGTGTGTCAGTGAGTGTGTTAATATTAATCTGTGTTCTCTGTCAGTGTGTTAATATTCCTGAGGACAGTGGGGATGTTTTACACTTCACAGGGTGTATCTGACTGTGGGTCACGATGGACACAGTGTGTCAGTGAGTGTGTTAATATTAATCTGTGTTCTCTGACAGTGTGTTAATATTACTGAGGACAGTGGGGATGTTTTACACTTAACAGGGTGTATCTGACTGTGGGTCATGATGTACACAGTGTGTCAGTGAGTGTGTTAATATTAATCTGTGTTCTCTGTCAGTGTGTTAATATTACTGAGGACAGTGGGGGTGTTTTACACTTCACAGGGTGTATCTAACTGTGGATCATGATGTACACAGTGTGTCAGTGAGAGTGTTAATATTAATCTGTGTTCTCTGTCAGTGTGTTAATATTACTGAGGACAGTGGGGGTGTTTTACACTTCACAGGGTGTATCTGACAGTGGGTCATGATATACTCAGTGTGTCAGTGAGTGTGTTACTATTAATCTGTGTTCTCTGTCAGTGTGTTAATATTACTGAGGACAGTGGGGGTGTTTTACACTTCACAGGGTGTATCTGACTGTGGGTCATGATAGACACAGTGTGTCAGTGAGTGTGTTAATATTAATCTGTGTTCTCTTTCAGTGTGTTAATATTGCTGAGGACAGTGGGGGTGTTTTACACTTTACAGGGTGTATCTGACTGTGGGACATGATGTACACAGTGTGTCAGTGAGTGTGTTAATATTAATCTGTGTTCTCTGTCAGTGTGTTAATATTACTGAGGACAGTGAGGGTGTTTTACACTTCACAGGGTGTATCTGACTGTGGGTCATGATATACACAGTGTGTCAGTGAGTGTGTTAATATTAATCTGTGTTCTCTGTCAGTGTGTTAATATTCCTGAGGACAGTGGGGATGTTTTACACTTCACAGGGTGTATCTGACTGTGGGTCATGATAGACACAGTGTGTCAGTGAGTGTGTTAATATTAATCTGTGTTCTCTGTCAGTGTGTTAATATTACTGAGGACAGTGGGGGTGTTTTACACTTCACAGGGTTTATCTGACTGTGGGTCATGATATACACAGTGTGTCAGTGAGTGTGTTAATATTAATCTGTGTTCTCTGTCAGTGTGTTAATATTACTGAGGACAGTGGGGGTGTTTTACACTTCACAGGGTGTATCTGACTGTGGGTCATGATATACACAGTGTGTCAGTGAGTGTGTTAATATTAATCTGTGTTCTCTGTCTGTGTGTTAATATTCCTGAGGACAGTGGGGGTGTTTTACACTTCACAGGGTGTATCTGACTGTGGATCATGATACACACAGTGTGTCAGTGAATGTGTTAATATTAATCTGTGTTCTCTGTCAGTGTGTTAATATTCCTGAGGACAGTGGGGGTGTTTTACACTTCGCAGGGTGTATCTGACTGTGGGTCATGATATACACAGTGTGTCAGTGAGTGTGTTAATATTAATCTGTGTTCTCTGTCAGTGTGTTAATATTACTGAGGACAGTGGTGGTGTTTTACACTTCACAGGGTGTATCTGACTGTGGGTCATGATGTACACAGTGTGTCAGTGAGTGTGTTAATATTAATCTGTGTTCTCTGTCAGTGTGTTAATATTACTGAGGACAGTGGGGGTGTTTTACACTTCACATGGTGTATCTGACTGTGGGTCATGATATACAGAGTGTGTCAGTGAGTGTGTTAATATTAATCTGTGTTCTCTGTCAGTGTGTTAATATTCCTGAGGACAGTGGGGGTGTTTTACACTTCACAGGGTGTATCTGACTGTGGGTCATGATATACACAGTGTGTCAGTGAGTGTGTTAATATTAATCTGTGTTCTCTGTCAGTGTGTTAATATTACTGAGGACAGTGGGGGTGTTTTACACTTCACAGGGTGTATCTGACTGTGGGTCATGATGTACACAGTGTGTCAGTCAGTGTGTTAATATTAATCTGTGCTCTCTGTCAGTGTGTTAATATTACTGAGGACAGTGGGGGTGTTTTACACTTCACAGGGTGTATCTGACTGTGGGTCATGATGTACACAGTATGTCAGTGAGTGTATTAATATTAATCTGTGTTCTCTGTCAGTGTGTTAATATTACTTGGACAGTGGGGGTGTTTTACACTTCACAGGGTGTATCTGACTGTGGGTCATGATATACAAATGTGTCAGTGAGTGTGTTAATATTAATCTGTGTTCTCTGTCAGTGTGTTAATATTCCTGAGGACAGTGGGGTGTTTTACACTTCACAGGGTGTATCTGACTGTGGGTCATGATATACACAGTGTGTCAGTGAGTGTGTTAATATTAATCTGTGTTCTCTGTCAGTGTGTTAATATTACTGAGGACAGTGGGGGTGTTTTACACTTCACAGGGTGTATCTGACTGTGAGTCATGATGTACACAGTGTGTCAGTGAGTGTGTTAATATTAATCTGTGTTCTCTGTCAGTGTGTTAATATTACTGAGGACAGTGGGGGTGATTTACACTTCACAGGGTGTATCTGACTGTGGGTCATGATGTACACAGTGTGTCAGTGAGTGTGTTAATATTAATCTGTGTTCTCTGTCAGTGTGTTAATATTACTGAGGACAGTGGGGGTGTTTTACACTTCACAGGGTGTATCTGACTGTGGGTCATGATGTACACAGTGTGTCAGTGAGTGTGTTAATATTAATCTGTGTTCTCTGTCAGTGTGTTAATATTACTGAGGACAGTGGGGGTGTTTTACACTTCACAGGGTGTATCTGATTGTGGGTCATGATATACACAGTGTGTCAGTGAGTGTGTTAATATTAATCTGTGTTCTCTGTCAGTGTGTTAATATTGCTGAGGACAGTGGGGGTGTTTTACACTTCACAGGGTGTATCTGACTGTGGGTCATGATGTACACAGTGTGTCAGTGAGTGTGTTAATATTAATCTGTGTTCTCTGTCAGTGTGTTAATATTACTGAGGACAGTGGGGGTGTTTTACACTTCACCGGGTGTATCTGACTGTGGGTCATGGTGTACACAGTGTGTCAGTGAGTGTGTTAATATTAATTTGTGTTCTCTGTCAGTGTGTTAATATTACTGATGACAGTGGGGGTGTTTTACACTTCACCGGGTGTATCTGACTGTGGGTCATGATGTACACAGTGTGTCAGTGAGTGTGTTAATATTAATCTGTGTTCTCTGTCAGTGTGTTAATATTCCTGAGGACAGTGGGGGTGTTTTACACTTCACAGAGTTTATCTGACTGTGGGTCATGATATACACAGTGTGTCAGTTAGTGTGTTAATATTAATCTGTGTTCTCTGTCAGTGTGTTAATATTACTGAGGAAAGTGGGGGTGTTTTACACTTCACAGGGTGTATCTGACTGTGGGTCATGATATACACAGTGTGTCAGTGAGTGTGTTAATATTAATCTGTGTTCTCTGTCAGTGTGTTAATATTCCTGAGGACAGTGGGGGTGTTTTACACTTCACAGGGTGTATCTGACTGTGGGTCATGATGTACACAGTGTGTCAGTGAGAGAGTTAATATTAATCTGTGTTCTCTGTCAGTGTGTTAATATTACTGAGGACAGTGGGGGTGTTTTACACTTCACAGGGTGTATCTGACTGTGGGTCATGATGTACACAGTGTGTCAGTGAGTGTATTAATATTAATCTGTGTTCTCTGTCAGTGTGTTAATATTACTGAGGACAGTGGGGGTGTTTTACACTTCACAGGGTGTATCTGACTGTGGGTCATGATATACAAATGTGTCAGTGAGTGTGTTAATATTAATCTGTGTTCTCTGTCAGTGTGTTAATATTCCTGAGGACAGTGGGGTGTTTTACACTTCACAGGGTGTATCTGACTGTGGGTCATGATATACACAGTGTGTCAGTGAGTGTGTTAATATTAATCTGTGTTCTCTGTCAGTGTGTTAATATTACTGAGGACAGTGGGGGTGTTTTACACTTCACAGGGTGTATCTGACTGTGAGTCATGATGTACACAGTGTGTCAGTGAGTGTGTTAATATTAATCTGTGTTCTCTGTCAGTGTGTTAATATTACTGAGGACAGTGGGGGTGTTTTACACTTCACAGGGTGTATCTGACTGTGGGTCATGATGTACACAGTGTGTCAGTGAGTGTGTTAATATTAATCTGCGTTCTCTGTCAGTGTGTTAATATCACTGAGGACAGTGGGGATGTTTTACACTTCACAGGGTGTATCTGACTGTGGGTCATGATATACACAGTGTGTCAGTGAGTCTGTTAATATTAATCTGTGTTCTCTGTCAGTGTGTTAATATTCCTGAGGACAGTGGGGGTGTTTTACACTTCACAGGGTGTATCTGACTGTGGGTCATGATATACACAGTGTGTCAGTGAGTGTGTTAATATTAATCTGTGTTCTCTGTCAGGGTGTTAATATTACTGAGGACAGTGGGGGTGTTTTACACTTCACAGGGTGTATCTGACTGTGGGTCATGATGTACACAGTGTGTCAGTGAGTGTGTTAATATTAATCTGTGTTCTCTGTCAGTGTGTTAATATTACTGAGGACAGTGGGAGTGTTTTACACTTCACAGGGTGTATCTGACTGTGGGTCATGATATACACAGTGTGTCAGTGAGTGTGTTAATTTTAATCTGTGTGCTCTGTCAGGTGTTAATATTACTGAGGACAGTGGGGGTGTTTTACACTTCACAGGGTTTATCTGACTGTGGGTCATGATATACACAGTGTGTCAGTGAGTGTGTTAATATTAATCTGTGTTCTCTGTCAGTGTGTTAATATTACTGAGGACAGTGGGGGTGTTTTACACTTCACAGGGTTTATCTGACTGTGGGTCATGATATACACAGTGTGTCAGTGAGTGTGTTAATATTAATCTGTGTTCTCTGTCAGTGTGTTAATATTCCTGAGGACAGTGGGGGTGTTTTACACTTCACAGCTTGTATCTGACTGTGAGTCATGATATACACAGTGTGTCAGTGAGTGTGTTAATATTAATCTGTGTTCTCTGTCAGTGTGTTAATATTCCTGAGGACAGTGGGGGTGTTTTACACTTCACAGGGTTTATCTGACTGTGGGTCATGATGGACACAGTGTGTCAGTGAGTGTGTTAATATTAATCTGTGTTCTCTGTCGGTGTGTTAATATTCCTGAGGACAGTTGGTGTGTTTTACACTTCACAGGGTTTATTTGACTGTGGGTCATGATGTACACAGTGTGTCAGTGAGTGTGTTAATATTAATCTGTGTTCTCTGTCAGTGTGTTAATATTACTGAGGACAGTGGGGGTGTTTTACACTTCACAGGGTGTATCTGATTGTGGGTCATGATATACACAGTGTGTCAGTGAGTGTGTTAATGTTAATCTGTGTTCTCTGTCAGTGTGTTAATATTGCTGAGGACAGTGGGGGTGTTTTACACTTCAAAGGGTGTATCTGACTGTGGGTCATGATGTACACAGTGTGTCAGTGATTGTGTTAATATTAATCTGTGTTCTCTGTCTGGTGTTAATATTCCTGAGGACAGTGGGGGTGTTTTACACTTCACAGGGTGTATCTGACTGTGGGTCATGATGTACACAGTGTGTCAGTGAGTGTGTTAATATTAATCTGTGTTCTCTGTCAGTGTGTTAATATTACTGAGGACAGTGGGGGTGTTTTACACTTCACCGGGTGTATCTGACAGTGGGTCATGGTGTACACACTGTGTCAGTGAGTGTGTTAATATTAATTTGTGTTCTCTGTCAGTGTGTTAATATTACTGATGACAGTGGGGGTGTTTTACACTTCACCGGGTTTATCTGACTGTGGGTCATGATGTACACAGTGTGTCAGTGAGTGTGTTAATATTAATCTGTGTTCTCTGTCTGTGTGTTAATATTACTGAGGACAGTGGGGGTGTTTTACACGTCACAGGGTGTATCTGACTGTGGGTCATGATAGACACAGTTTGTCAGTGAGTGTGTTAATATTAATCTGTGTTCTCTGTCAGTGTGTTAATATTCCTGAGGACAGTGGGGGTGTTTTACACTTCACAGGCTGTATCTGACTGTGGGTCATGATGTACACAGTGTGTCAGTGAGTGTGTTAATATTAATCTGTGTTCTCTGTCAGTGTGTTAATATTACTGAGGACAGTGGGGGTGTTTTACACTTCACAGGGTTTATCTGACTGTGGGTCATGATATACACAGTGTGTCAGTGAGTGTGTTAATATTAATCTGTGTTCTCTGTCAGTGTGTTAATATTCCTGAGGACAGTGGGGGTGTTTTACACTTCACAGCGTGTATCTGACTGTGGGTCATGATATACACAGTGTGTCAGTGAGTGTGTTAATATTAATCTGTGTTCTCTGTCGGTGTGTTAATATTCCTGAGGACAGTTGGTGTGTTTTACACTTCACAGGGTTTATCTGACTGTGGGTCATGATGTACACAGTGTGTCAGTGAGTGTGTTAATATTAATCTGTGTTCTCTGTCAGTGTGTTAATATTACTGAGGACAGTGGGGGTGTTTTACACTTCACAGGGTGTATCTGATTGTGGGTCATGATGGACACAGTGTGTCAGTGAGTGTGTTAATATTAATCTGTGTTCTCTGTCAGTGTGTTAATATTACTGAGGACAGTGGGGGTGTTTTACACTTCACAGGGTTTATCTGACTGTGGGTCATGATGTACACAGTGTGTCAGTGAGTGTGTTAATATTAATCTGTGTTCTCTGTCAGTGTGTTAATATTCCTGAGGACAGTGGTGGTTTTTTACACTTCACAGGGTTTATCTGACTGTGGGTCATGATGGACACAGTGTGTCAGTGAGTGTGTTAATATTAATCTGTGTTCTCTGTCGGTGTGTTAATATTCCTGAGGACAGTTGGTGTGTTTTACACTTCACAGGGTTTATCTGACTGTGGGTCATGATGTACACAGTGTGTCAGTGAGTGTGTTAATATTAATCTGTGTTCTCTGTCAGTGTGTTAATATTACTGAGGACAGTGGGGGTGTTTTACACTTCACAGGGTGTATCTGATTGTGGGTCATGATATACACAGTGTGTCAGTGAGTGTGTTAATATTAATCTGTGTTCTCTGTCAGTGTGTTAATATTGCTGAGGACAGTGGGGGTGTTTTACACTTCACAGGGTGTATCTGACTGTGGGTCATGATGTACACAGTGTGTCAGTGAGTGTGTTAATATTAATCTGTGTTCTCTGTCTGGTGTTAATATTCCTGAGGACAGTGGGGGTATTTTACACTTCACAGGGTGTATCTGACTGTGGGTCATGATGTACACAGTGTGTCAGTGAGTGTGTTAATATTAATCTGTGTTCTCTGTCAGTGTGTTAATATTACTGAGGACAGTGGGGGTGTTTTACACTTCACCGGGTGTATCTGACAGTGGGTCATGGTGTACACAGTGTGTCAGTGAGTGTGTTAATATTAATTTGTGTTCTCTGTCAGTGTGTTAATATTACTGATGACAGTGGGGGTGTTTTACACTTCACCGGGTGTATCTGACTGTGGGTCATGATGTACACAGTGTGTCAGTGAGTGTGTTAATATTAATCTGTGTTCTCTGTCAGTGTGTTAATATTACTGAGGACAGTGGGGGTGTTTTACACTTCACAGAGTGTATCTGACTGTGGGTCATGATGTACACAGTGTGTCAGTTAGTGTGTTAATATTAATCTGTGTTCTCTGTCAGTGTGTTAATATTACTGAGGACAGTGGGGGTGTTTTACACTTCACAGGGTGTATCTGACTGTGGGTCATGATATACACAGTGTGTCAGTGTGTGTGTTAATATTAATCTGTGTTCTCTGTCAGTGTGTTAATATTACTGAGGACAGTGGGGGTGTTTTACACTTCACAGGGTGTATCTGACTGTGGGTCATGATATACACAGTGTGTCAGTGAGTGTGTTAATATTAATCTGTGTTCTCTGTCAGTGTGTTAATATTCCTGAGGACAGTTGGGGTGTTTTACACTTCACAGGGTTGACCTGACTGTGGGTCATGATATACACAGTGTGTCAGTGAGTGTGTTAATATTAATCTGTGTTCTCTGTCAGTGTGTTAATATTCCTGAGGACATTGGGGGTGTTTTACACTTCACAGGGTGTATCTGACTGTGGGTCATGAAATACACAGTGTGTCAGTGAGTGTGTTAATATTAATCTGTGTTCTCTGTCAGTGTGTTAATATTACTGAGGACAGTGGGGGTGTTTTACACTTCACAGGGTGTATCTGACTGTGGGTCATGATGTACATAGTGTGTCAGTGAGTTTGTTAATATTAATCTGTGTCCTCTGTCAGTGTGTTAATATTCCTGAGGACAGTGGGGATGTTTTACACTTCACAGGGTTTATCTGACTCTGGGTCATGATATACACAGTGTGTCAGTGAGTGTGTTAATATTAATCTGTGTACTCTGTCAGTGTGTTAATATTCCTGAGGGCAGTCGGGGTGTTTTACACTTCACAGGGTTTATCTGACTGTGGGTCATGAAATACACAGTGTGTCAGTGAGTGTGTTAATATTAATCTGTGTTCTCTGTCAGTGTGTTAATATTCCTGAGGACAGTGGGGGTGTTTTACACTTCACAGGGTGTGTCTGACTGTGGGTCATGATGTACAAAGTGTGTCAGTGAGTGTGTTAATATTAATCTGTGTTCTCTGTCAGTGTGTTAATATTCCTGAGGACAGTTGGTGTGTTTTACACTTCACAGGGTTTATCTGACTGTGGGTCATGATGTACACAGTGTGTCAGTGAGTGTGTTAATATTAATCTGTGTTCTCTGTCAGTGTGTTAATATTACTGAGGACAGTGGGGGTGTTTTACACTTCACAGGGTGTATCTGATTGTGGGTCATGATATACACAGTGTGTCAGTGAGTGTGTTAATATTAATCTGTGTTCTCTGTCAGTGTGTTAATATTGCTGAGGACAGTGGGGGTGTTTTACACTTCACAGGGTGTATCTGACTGTGGGTCATGATGTACACAGTGTGTCAGTGAGTGTGTTAATATTAATCTGTGTTCTCTGTCTGGTGTTAATATTCCTGAGGACAGTGGGGGTATTTTGCACTTCACAGGGTGTATCTGACTGTGGGTCATGATGTACACAGTGTGTCAGTGAGTGTGTTAATATTAATCTGTGTTCTCTGTCAGTGTGTTAATATTACTGAGGACAGTGGGGGTGTTTTACACTTCACCGGGTGTATCTGACGGTGGGTCATGGTGTACACAGTGTGTCAGTGAGTGTGTTAATATTAATTTGTGTTCTCTGTCAGTGTGTTAATATTACTGATGACAGTGGGGGTGTTTTACACTTCACCGGGTGTATCTGACTGTGGGTCATGATGTACACAGTGTGTCAGTGAGTGTGTTAATATTAATCTGTGTTCTCTGTCAGTGTGTTAATATTACTGAGGACAGTGGGGGTGTTTTACACTTCACAGAGTGTATCTGACTGTGGGTCATGATGTACACAGTGTGTCAGTTAGTGTGTTAATATTAATCTGTGTTCTCTGTCAGTGTGTTAATATTACTGAGGACAGTGGGGGTGTTTTACACTTCACAGGGTGTATCTGACTGTGGGTCATGATATACACAGTGTGTCAGTGTGTGTGTTAATATTAATCTGTGTTCTCTGTCAGTGTGTTAATATTACTGAGGACAGTGGGGGTGTTTTACACTTCACAGGGTGTATCTGACTGTGGGTCATGATATACACAGTGTGTCAGTGAGTGTGTTAATATTAATCTGTGTTCTCTGTCAGTGTGTTAATATTCCTGAGGACAGTTGGGGTGTTTTACACTTCACAGGGTTGACCTGACTGTGGGTCATGATATACACAGTGTGTCAGTGAGTGTGTTAATATTAATCTGTGTTCTCTGTCAGTGTGTTAATATTCCTGAGGACATTGGGGGTGTTTTACACTTCACAGGGTGTATCTGACTGTGGGTCATGAAATACACAGTGTGTCAGTGAGTGTGTTAATATTAATCTGTGTTCTCTGTCAGTGTGTTAATATTACTGAGGACAGTGGGGGTGTTTTACACTTCACAGGGTGTATCTGACTGTGGGTCATGATGTACATAGTGTGTCAGTGAGTTTGTTAATATTAATCTGTGTCCTCTGTCAGTGTGTTAATATTCCTGAGGACAGTGGGGATGTTTTACACTTCACAGGGTTTATCTGACTCTGGGTCATGATATACACAGTGTGTCAGTGAGTGTGTTAATATTAATCTGTGTACTCTGTCAGTGTGTTAATATTCCTGAGGGCAGTCGGGGTGTTTTACACTTCACAGGGTTTATCTGACTGTGGGTCATGAAATACACAGTGTGTCAGTGAGTGTGTTAATATTAATCTGTGTTCTCTGTCAGTGTGTTAATATTCCTGAGGACAGTGGGGGTGTTTTACACTTCACAGGGTGTGTCTGACTGTGGGTCATGATGTACAAAGTGTGTCAGTGAGTGTGTTAATATTAATCTGTGTTCTCTGTCAGTGTGTTAATATTACTGAGGACAGTGGGGGTGTTTTACACTTCACAGGGTGTATCTGACTGTGGGTCATGATATACACAGTGTGTCAGTGAGTGTGTTAATATTAATCTGTGTTCTCTGTCAGTGTGTTAATAGTACTGAGGACAGTGGGGGTGTTTTACACTTCACAGGGTGTATCTGACTGTGGGTCATGATATACACAGTGTGTCAGTGAGTGTGTTAATATTAATGTGTGTTCTCTGTCAGTGTGTTAATATTACTGAGGACAGTGGGGGTGTTTTACACTTCACAGGGTTTATCTGACTGTGGGTCATGATATACACAGTGTGTCAGTGAGTGTGTTAATATTAATCTGTGTTCTCTGTCAGTGTGTTAATATTACTGAGGACAGTGGGGGTGTTTTACACTTCACAGGGTGTATCTGACTGTGGGTCATGATAGACACAGTGTGTCAGTGAGTGTGTTAATATTAATCTGTGTTCTCTGTCAGTGTGTTAATATTCCTGAGGACAGTGGGGGTGTTTTACACTTCACAGGCTGTATCTGACTGTGGGTCATGATGTACACAGTGTGTCAGTGAGAGTGTTAATATTAATCTGTGTTCTCTGTCAGTGTGTTAATATTCCTGAGGACAGTGGGGGTGTTTTACACTTCACAGGGTGTATCTGACTGTGGGTCAGGATGTACACAGTGTGTCAGTGAGTGTGTTAATATTAATCTGTCTTCTCTGTCAGTGTGTTAATATTACTGAAGACAGTGGGGGTGTTTTACACTTCACAGGGTGTATCTGACTGTGGGTCATGATATACACAGTGTGTCAGTGAGTGTGTTAATATTAATCTGTGTGCTCTGTCAGGTGTTAATATACCTGAGGACAGTGGGGGTGTTTTACACTTCACAGGGTGTATCTGACTGTGGGTCATGATATACACAGTGTGTCAGTGAGTGTGTTAATATTAATCTGTGGTGCTCTGTCAGGTGTTAATATTCCTGAGGACAGTGGGGGTGTTTTACACTTCACAGGGTGTATCTGACTGTGGGTCATGGTGTACACAGTGTGTCAATGAGTGTGTTAATATTAATCTGTGTTCTCTGTCAGTGTGTTAATATTACTGAGGACAGTGGGGGTGTTTTACACTTTACCGGGTGTATCTGACTGTGGGTCATGATGTACACAGTGTGTCAGTGAGTGTGTTAATATTAATCTGTGTTCTCTGTCAGTGTGTTAATATTCCTGAGGACAGTTAGGGTGTTTTACACTCCACAGGGTTTATCTGACTGTGGGTCATGATATACACAGTGTGTCAGTGAGTGTGTTAATATTAATCTGTGTTCTCTGTCAGTGTGTTAATATTCCTGAGGACAGTGGGGGTGTTTTACACTTCACAGGGTGTATCTGACTGTGGGTCATGATATACACAGTGTGTCAGTGAGTGTGTTAATATTAATCTGTGTTCTCTGTCAGTGTGTTAATATTCCTGAGGACAGTGGGGGTGTTTTACACTTCACAGGGTGGATCTGACTGTGAGTCATGATATACACAGTGTGTCAGTGAGTGTGTTAATATTAATCTGTGTTCTCTGTCAGTGTGTTAATATTACTGAGGACAGTGGTGGTGTATTACACTTCACCGGGTGTATCTGACTGTGGGTCATGATATACACAGTGTGTCAGTGAGTGTGTTAATATTAATCTGTGTTCTCTGTCAGTGTGTTAATATTACTGAGGACAGCGGGGGTGTTTTACACTTCACAGGGTGTATCTGACTGTGGGTCATGATAGACACAGTGTGTCAGTGAGTGTGTTAATATTAATCTGTGTTCTCTGTCAATGTGTTAATATTCCTGAGGACAGTGGGGGTGTTTTACACTTCACAGGGTGTATCTGACTGTGGGTCATGATATACACAGTGTGTCAGTGAGTGTGTTAATATTAATCTGTGTTCTCTGTCAGTGTGTTAATATTGCTGAGGACAGTGTGGGTGTTTTACACTTCACAGGGTGTATCTGACTGTGGGTCATGATGTACACAGTGTGTCAGTGAGTGTGTTAATATTAATCTGTGTTCTCTGTCAGTGTGTTAATATTCCTGAGGACAGTGGGGGTGTTTTACACTACACAGGGTGTATCTGACTGTGGGTCATGATATACACAGTGTGTCAGTGAGTGTGTTAATATTAATCTGTGTTCTCTGTCAGTGTGTTAAAATTACTGAGAACAGTGGGGGTGTTTTACACTTCACAGGGTTTATCTGACTGTGGGTCATGATATACACAGTGTGTCAGTGAGTGTGTTAATATTAATCTGTGTTCTCTGTCAGTGTGTTAATATTACTGAAGACAGTGGGGGTGTTTTACACTTCACAGGGTGTATCTGACTGTGGGTCATGATAGACACAGTGTGTCAGTGAGTGTGTTAATATTAATCTGTGTTCTCTGTCAGTGTGTTAATATTCCTGAGGACAGTGGGGGTGTTTTACACTTCACAGGGTGTATCTGACTGTGGGTCATGATGTACACAGTGTGTCAGTGAGTGTGTTAATATTAATCTGTGTTCTCTGTCAGTGTGTTAATATTCCTGAGGACAGTGGGGGTGTTTTACACTTCACAGGGTGTATCTGACTGTGAGTCATGATATACACAGTGTGTCAGTGAGTGTGTTAATATTAATCTGTGTTCTCTGTCAGTGTGTTAATATTCCTGAGGACAGTGGGGGTGTTTTACACTTCACAGGCTGTATCTGACTGTGGGTCATGATATACACAGTGTGTCAGTGAGTGTGTTAATATTAATCTGTGTTCTCTGTCAGTGTGTTAATATTACTGAGGACAGTGGGGGTGTTTTACACTTCACAGGGTGTATCTGACTGTGGGTCATGATATACACAGTGTGTCAGTGAGTGTGTTAATATTAATCTGTGTTCTCTGTCAGTGTGTTAATATTACTGAGGACAGTGGGGGTGTTTTACACTTCACAGGGTGTATCTGACTGTGGGTCATGATGTACACAGTGTGTCAGTGAGTGTGTTAATATTAATCTGTGTTCTCTGTCAGTGTGTTAATATTACTGAGGACAGTGGGGGTGTTTTACACTTCACAGGGTTTATCTGACTGTGGGTCATGATGTACACACTGTGTCAGTGAGTGTGTTAATATTAATCTGTGTTCTCTGTCAGTGTGTTAATATTCCTGAGGACAGTGGGGGTGTTTTACACTTCACAGGGTTTATCTGACTGTGGGTCATGATATACACAGTGTGTCAGTGAGTGTGTTAATATTAATCTGTGTTCTCTGTCAGTGTGTTAATATTCCTGAGGACAGTGGGGGTGTTTTACACTTCACAGGGTGTATCTGACTGTGGGTCATGATGTACATAGTGTGTCAGTGAGTTTGTTAATATTAATCTGTGTCCTCTGTCAGTGTGTTAATATTCCTGAGGACAGTGGGGATGTTTTACACTTCACAGGGTTTATCTGACTCTGGGTCATGATATACACAGTGTGTCAGTGAGTGTGTTAATATTAATCTGTGTACTCTGTCAGTGTGTTAATATTCCTGAGGGCAGTCGGGGTGTTTTACACTTCACAGGGTTTATCTGACTGTGGGTCATGAAATACACAGTGTGTCAGTGAGTGTGTTAATATTAATCTGTGTTCTCTGTCAGTGTGTTAATATTACTGAGGACAGTGGGGGTGTTTTACACTGCACAGGGTGAATCTGACTGTGGGTCATGATATACACAGTGTGTCAGTGAGTGTGTTAATATTAATCTGTGTTCTCTGTCAATGTGTTAATAGTACTGAGGACAGTGGGGGTGTTTTACACTTCACAGGGTGTATCTGACTGTGGGTCATGATATACACAGTGTGTCAGTGAGTGTGTTAATATTAATCTGAGTTCTCTGTCAGTGTGTTAATATTACTGAGGACAGTGGGGGTGTTTTACACTTCACAGGGTTTATCTGACTGTGGGTCATGATATACACAGTGTGTCAGTGAGTGTGTTAATATTAATCTGTGTTCTCTGTCAGTGTGTTAATATTACTGAGGACAGTGGGGGTGTTTTACACTTCACAGGGTGTATCTGACTGTGGGTCATGATAGACACAGTGTGTCAGTGAGTGTGTTAATATTAATCTGTGTTCTCTGTCAGTGTGTTAATATTCCTGAGGACAGTGGGGGTGTTTTACACTTCACAGGCTGTATCTGACTGTGGGTCATGATGTACACAGTGTGTCAGTGAGAGTGTTAATATTAATCTGTGTTCTCTGTCAGTGTGTTAATATTCCTGAGGACTGTGGGGGTGTTTTACACTTCACAGGGTGTATCTGACTGTGGGTCATGATGTACACAGTGTGTCAGTGAGTGTGTTAATATTAATCTGTGTTCTCTGTCAGTGTGTTAATATTACTGAAGACAGTGGGGGTGTTTTACACTTCACAGGGTGTATCTGACTGTGGGTCATGATATACAAAGTGTGTCAGTGAGTGTGTTAATATTAATCTGTGGTGCTCTGTCAGGTGTTAATATTCCTGAGGACAGTGGGGGTGTTTTACACTTCACAGGGTGTATCTGACTGTGGGTCATGGTGTACACAGTGTGTCAATGAGTGTGTTAATATTAATCTGTGTTCTCTGTCAGTGTGTTAATATTACTGAGGACAATGGGGGTGTTTTACACTTCACCGGGTGTATCTGACTGTGGGTCATGATGTACACAGTGTGTCAGTGAGTGTGTTAATATTAATCTGTGTTCTCTGTCAGTGTGTTAATATTCCTGAGGAGTGTTAGGGTGTTTTACACTCCACAGGGTTTATCTGACTGTGGGTCATGATATACACAGTGTGTCAGTGAGTGTGTTAATATTAATCTGTGTTCTCTGTCTGTGTGTTAATATTACTGAGGACAGTGGGGGTGTTTTACACTTCACAGGGTGTATCTGACTGTGGGTCATGATGTACACAGTGTGTCAGTGAGTGTGTTAATATTAATCTGTGTTCTCTGTCAGTGTGTTAATATTACTGAGGACAGTGGGGGTGTTTTACACTTCACAGGGTTTATCTGACTGTGGGTCATGATGTACACACTGTGTCAGTGAGTGTGTTAATATTAATCTGTGTTCTCTGTCAGTGTGTTAATTTTCCTGAGGACAGTGGGGGTGTTTTACACTTCACAGGGTTTATCTGACTGTGGGTCATGATATACACAGTGTGTCAGTGAGTGTGTTAATATTAATCTGTGTTCTCTGTCAGTGTGTTAATATTCCTGAGGACAGTGGGGGTGTTTTACACTTCACAGGGTGTATCTGACTGTGGGTCATGATGTACATAGTGTGTCAGTGAGTTTGTTAATATTAATCTGTGTCCTCTGTCAGTGTGTTAATATTCCTGAGGACAGTGGGGATGTTTTACACTTCACAGGGTTTATCTGACTCTGGGTCATGATATACACAGTGTGTCAGTGAGTGTGTTAATATTAATCTGTGTACTCTGTCAGTGTGTTAATATTCCTGAGGGCAGTAGGCATGTTTTACACTTCACAGGGTTTATCTGACTGTGGGTCATGAAATACACAGTGTGTCAGTGAGTGTGTTAATCTTAATCTGTGTTCTCTGTCAGTGTGTTAATATTACTGAGGACAGTGGGGGTGTTTTACACTTCACAGGGTGTATCTGACTGTGGGTCATGATATACACAGTGTGTCAGTGAGTGTGTTAATATTAATCTGTGTTCTCTGTCAGTGTGTTAATATTACTGAGGACAGTGGGGGTGTTTTACACTTCACAGGGTGTATCTGACTGTGGGTCATGATGTACACAGTGTGTCAGTGAGTGTGTTAATATTAATCTGTGTTCTCTGTCAGTGTGTTAATATTACTGAGGACAGTGGGGGTGTTTTACACTTCACAGGGTTTATCTGACTGTGGGTCATGATGTACACACTGTGTCAGTGAGTGTGTTAATATTAATCTGTGTTCTCTGTCAGTGTGTTAATATTCCTGAGGACAGTGGGGGTGTTTTACACTTCACAGGGTTTATCTGACTGTGGGTCATGATATACACAGTGTGTCAGTGAGTGTGTTAATATTAATCTGTGTTCTCTGTCAGTGTGTTAATATTCCTGAGGACAGTGGGTGTGTTTTACACTTCACAGGGTGTATCTGACTGTGGGTCATGATGTACATAGTGTGTCAGTGAGTTTGTTAATATTAATCTGTGTCCTCTGTCAGTGTGTTAATATTGCTGAGGACAGTGGGGATGTTTTACACTTCACAGGGTTTATCTGACTCTGGGTCATGATATACACAGTGTGTCAGTGAGTGTGTTAATATTAATCTGTGTACTCTGTCAGTGTGTTAATATTCCTGAGGGCAGTCGGCATGTTTTACACTTCACAGGGTGTATCTGACTGTGGGTCATGATGTACAAAGTGTGTCAGTGAGTGTGTTAATATTAATCTGTGTTCTCTGTCAGTGTGTTAATATTACTGAGGACAATGGGGGTGTTTTACACTTCACCGGGTGTATCTGACTGTGGGTCATGATGTACACAGTGTGTCAGTGAGTGTGTTAATATTAATCTGTGTTCTCTGTCAGTGTGTTAATATTCCTGAGGACAGTTAGGGTGTTTTACACTCCACAGGGTTTATCTGACCGTGGGTCATGATTTTCACAGTGTGTCAGTGAGTGTGTTAATATTAATCTGTGTTCTCTGTCAGTGTGTTAATATTACTGAGGACAGTGGGGGTGTTTTACACTTCACAGGGTGTATCTGACTGTGGGTCATGATATACACAGTGTGTCAGTGAGTGTGTTAATATTAATCTGTGTTATCTGTCAGTGTGTTAATATTCCTGAGGACAGTGGGGGTGTTTTACACTTCACAGGCTGTATCTGACTGTGAGTCATGATATACACAGTGTGTCAGTGAGTGTGTTAATATTAATCTGTGTTCTCTGTCAGTGTGTTAATATTACTGAGGACAGTGGTGGTGTATTACACTTCACCGGGTGTATCTGACTGTGGGTCATGATATACACAGTGTGTCAGTGAGTGTGTTAATATTAATCTGTGTTCTCTGTCAGTGTGTTAATATTACTGAGGACAGCGGGGGTGTTTTACACTTCACAGGGTGTATCTGACTGTGGGTCATGATAGACACAGTGTGTCAGTGAGTGTGTTAATATTAATCTGTGTTCTCTGTCAATGTGTTAATATTCCTGAGGACAGTGGGGGTGTTTTACACTTCACAGGGTGTATCTGACTGTGGGTCATGATGTACACAGTGTGTCAGTGAGTGTGTTAATATTAATCTGTGTTCTCTGTCAGTGTGTTAATATTGCTGAGGACAGTGGGGGTGATTTACACTTCACAGGGTGTATCTGACTGTGGGTCATGATATACACAGTGTGTCAGTGAGTGTGTTAATATTAATCTGTGTTCTCTGTCAGTGTGTTAATATTCCTGAGGACAGTGGGGGTGTTTTACACTTCACAGGGTGTATCTGACTGTGGGTCATGATATACACAGTGTGTCAGTGAGTGTGTTAATATTAATCTGTGTTCTCTGTCAGTGTGTTAAAATTACTGAGAACAGTGGGGGTGTTTTACACTTCACAGGGTTTATCTGACTGTGGGTCATGATATACACAGTGTGTCAGTGAGTGTGTTAATATTAATCTGAGTTCTCTGTCAGTGTGTTAATATTACTGAGGACAGTGGGGGTGTTTTACACTTCACAGGGTTTATCTGACTGTAGGTCATGATATACACAGTGTGTCAGTGAGTGTGTTAATATTAATCTGTGTTCTCTGTCAGTGTGTTAATATTACTGAGGACAGTGGGGGTGTTTTACACTTCACAGGGTGTATCTGACTGTGGGTCATGATAGACACAGTGTGTCAGTGAGTGTGTTAATATTAATCTGTGTTCTCTGTCAGTGTGTTAATATTCCTGAGGACAGTGGGGGTGTTTTACACTTCACAGGCTGTATCTGACTGTGGGTCATGATGTACACAGTGTGTCAGTGAGAGTGTTAATATTAATCTGTGTTCTCTGTCAGTGTGTTAATATTCCTGAGGACTGTGGGGGTGTTTTACACTTCACAGGGTGTATCTGACTGTGGGTCATGATGTACACAGTGTGTCAGTGAGTGTGTTAATATTAATCTGTGTTCTCTGTCAGTGTGTTAATATTACTGAAGACAGTGGGGGTGTTTTACACTTCACAGGGTGTATCTGACTGTGGGTCATGATATACACAGTGTGTCAGTGAGTGTGTTAATATTAATCTGTGGTGCTCTGTCAGGTGTTAATATTCCTGAGGACAGTGGGGGTGTTTTACACTTCACAGGGTGTATCTGACTGTGGGTCATGGTGTACACAGTGTGTAAATGAGTGTGTTAATATTAATCTGTGTTCTCTGTCAGTGTGTTAATATTACTGAGGACAATGGGGGTGTTTTACACTTCACCGGGTGTATCTGACTGTGGGTCGTGATGTACACAGTGTGTCAGTGAGTGTGTTAATATTAATCTGTGTTCTCTGTCAGTGTGTTAATATTCCTGAGGAGTGTTAGGGTGTTTTACACTCCACAGGGTTTATCTGACTGTGGGTCATGATATACACAGTGTGTCAGTGAGTGTGTTAATATTAATCTGTGTTCTCTGTCTGTGTGTTAATATTACTGAGGACAGTGGGGGTGTTTTACACTTCACAGGGTGTATCTGACTGTGGGTCATGATGTACACAGTGTGTCAGTGAGTGTGTTAATATTAATCTGTGTTCTCTGTCAGTGTGTTAATATTACTGAGGACAGTGGGGGTGTTTTACACTTCACAGGGTTTATCTGACTGTGGGTCATGATGTACACACTGTGTCAGTGAGTGTGTTAATATTAATCTGTGTTCTCTGTCAGTGTGTTAATTTTCCTGAGGACAGTGGGGGTGTTTTACACTTCACAGGGTTTATCTGACTGTGGGTCATGATATACACAGTGTGTCAGTGAGTGTGTTAATATTAATCTGTGTTCTCTGTCAGTGTGTTAATATTCCTGAGGACAGTGGGGGTGTTTTACACTTCACAGGGTGTATCTGACTGTGGGTCATGGTGTACATAGTGTGTCAGTGAGTTTGTTAATATTAATCTGTGTCCTCTGTCAGTGTGTTAATATTCCTGAGGACAGTGGGGATGTTTTACACTTCACAGGGTTTATCTGACTCTGGGTCATGATATACACAGTGTGTCAGTGAGTGTGTTAATATTAATCTGTGCACTCTGTCAGTGTGTTAATATTCCTGAGGGCAGTAGGCATGTTTTACACTTCACAGGGTTTATCTGACTGTGGGTCATGAAATACACAGTGTGTCAGTGAGTGTGTTAATCTTAATCTGTGTTCTCTGTCAGTGTGTTAATATTACTGAGGACAGTGGGGGTGTTTTGCACTTCACAGGGTGTATCTGACTGTGGGTCATGATATACACAGTGTGTCAGTGAGTGTGTTAATATTAATCTGTGTTCTCTGTCAGTGTGTTAATATTACTGAGGACAGTGGGGGTGTTTTACACTTCACAGGGTGTATCTGACTGTGGGTCATGATGTACACAGTGTGTCAGTGAGTGTGTTAATATTAATCTGTGTTCTCTGTCAGTGTGTTAATATTACTGAGGACAGTGGGGGTGTTTTACACTTCACAGGGTTTATCTGACTGTGGGTCATGATGTACACACTGTGTCAGTGAGTGTGTTAATATTAATCTGTGTTCTCTGTCAGTGTGTTAATATTCCTGAGGACAGTGGGGGTGTTTTACACTTCACAGGGTTTATCTGACTGTGGGTCATGATATACACAGTGTGTCAGTGAGTGTGTTAATATTAATCTGTGTTCTCTGTCAGTGTGTTAATATTCCTGAGGACAGTGGGGGTGTTTTACACTTCACAGGGTGTATCTGACTGTGGGTCATGATGTACATAGTGTGTCAGTGAGTTTGTTAATATTAATCTGTGTCCTCTGTCAGTGTGTTAATATTCCTGAGGACAGTGGGGATGTTTTACACTTCACAGGGTTTATCTGACTCTGGGTCATGATATACACAGTGTGTCAGTGAGTGTGTTAATATTAATCTGTGTACTCTGTCAGTGTGTTAATATTCCTGAGGGCAGTCGGCATGTTTTACACTTCACAGGGTTTATCTGACTGTGGGTCATGAAATACACAGTGTGTCAGTGAGTGTGTTAATATTAATCTGTGTTCTCTGTCAGTGTGTTAATATTCCTGAGGACAGTGGGGGTGTTTTACACTTCACAGGGTGTATCTGACTGTGGGTCATGATGTACAAAGTGTGTCAGTGAGTGTGTTAATATTAATCTGTGTTCTCTGTCAGTGTGTTAATATTACTGAGGACAATGGGGGTGTTTTACACTTCACCGGGTGTATCTGACTGTGGGTCATGATGTACACAGTGTGTCAGTGAGTGTGTTAATATTAATCTGTGTTCTCTGTCAGTGTGTTAATATTCCTGAGGACAGTTAGGGTGTTTTACACTCCACAGGGTTTATCTGACCGTGGGTCATGATTTTCACAGTGTGTCAGTGAGTGTGTTAATATTAATCTGTTTTCTCTGTCAGTGTGTTAATATTCCTGAGGACAGTGGGGGTGTTTTACACTTCACAGGGTGTATCTGACTGTGGGTCATGATATACACAGTGTGTCAGTGAGTGTGTTAATATTAATCTGTGTTATCTGTCAGTGTGTTAATATTCCTGAGGACAGTGGGGGTGTTTTACACTTCACAGGGTGTATCTGACTGTGAGTCATGATATACACAGTGTGTCAGTGAGTGTGTTAATATTAATCTGTGTTCTCTGTCAGTGTGTTAATATTACTGAGGACAGTGGTGGTGTATTACACTTCACCGGGTGTATCTGACTGTGGGTCATGATATACACAGTGTGTCAGTGAGTGTGTTAATATTAATCTGTGTTCTCTGTCAGTGTGTTAATATTACTGAGGACAGCGGGGGTGTTTTACACTTCACAGGGTGTATCTGACTGTGGGTCATGATAGACACAGTGTGTCAGTGAGTGTGTTAATATTAATCTGTGTTCTCTGTCAATGTGTTAATATTCCTGAGGACAGTGGGGGTGTTTTACACTTCACAGGGTGTATCTGACTGTGGGTCATGATGTACACAGTGTGTCAGTGAGTGTGTTAATATTAATCTGTGTTCTCTGTCAGTGTGTTAATATTGCTGAGGACAGTGGGGGTGTTTTACACTTCACAGGGTGTATCTGACTGTGGGTCATGATATACACAGTGTGTCAGTGAGTGTGTTAATATTAATCTGTGTTCTCTGTCAGTGTGTTAATATTCCTGAGGACAGTGGGGGTGTTTTACACTTCACAGGGTGTATCTGACTGTTGGTCATGATATACACAGTGTGTCAGTGAGTGTGTTAATATTAATCTGTGTTCTCTGTCAGTGTGTTAAAATTACTGAGAACAGTGGGGGTGTTTTACACTTCACAGGGTTTATCTGACTGTGGGTCATGATATACACAGTGTGTCAGTGAGTGTGTTAATATTAATCTGTGTTCTCTGTCAGTGTGTTAATATTACTGAAGACAGTGGGGGTGTTTTACAATTCACAGGGTGTATCTGACTGTGGGTCATGATAGACACAGTGTGTCAGTGAGTGTGTTAATATTAATCTGTGTTCTCTGTCAGTGTGTTAATATTCCTGAGGACAGTGGGGGTGTTTTACACTTCACAGGGTGTATCTGACTGTGGGTCATGATGTACACAGTGTGTCAGTGAGTGTGTTAATATTAATCTGTGTTCTCTGTCAGTGTGTTAATATTCCTGAGGACAGTGGGGGTGTTTTACACTTCACAGGGTGTATCTGACTGTGAGTCATGATATACACAGTGTGTCAGTGAGTGTGTTAATATTAATCTGTGTTCTCTGTCAGTGTGTTAATATTCCTGAGGACAGTGGGGGTGTTTTACACTTCACAGGCTGTATCTGACTGTGGGTCATGATATACACAGTGTGTCAGTGAGTGTGTTAATATTAATCTGTGTTCTCTGTCAGTGTGTTAATATTACTGAGGACAGTGGGGGTGTTTTACACTTCACAGGGTGTATCTGACTGTGGGTCATGATATACACAGTGTGTCAGTGAGTGTGTTAATATTAATCTGTGTTCTCTGTCAGTGTGTTAATATTACTGAGGACAGTGGGGGTGTTTTACACTTCACAGGGTGTATCTGACTGTGGGTCATGATGTACACAGTGTGTCAGTGAGTGTGTTAATATTAATCTGTGTTCTCTGTCAGTGTGTTAATATTCCTGAGGACAGTGGGGGTGTTTTACACTTCACAGGGTTTATCTGACTGTGGGTCATGATGTACACACTGTGTCAGTGAGTGTGTTAATATTAATCTGTGTTCTCTGTCAGTGTGTTAATATTCCTGAGGACAGTGGGGGTGTTTTACACTTCACAGGGTTTATCTGACTGTGGGTCATGATATACACAGTGTGTCAGTGAGTGTGTTAATATTAATCTGTGTTCTCTGTCAGTGTGTTAATATTCCTGAGGACAGTGGGGGTGTTTTACACTTCACAGGGTTTATCTGACTGTGGGTCATGATGTACACAGTGTGTCAGTGAGTGTGTTAATATTAATCTGTGTTCTCTGTCAGTGTGTTAGTATTGCTGAGGACAGTGGGGGTGTTTTACACTTCACAGGGTGTATCTGACTGTGGGTCATGAAATGCACAGTGTGTCAGTGAGTGTGTTAATATTAATCTGTGTTCTCTGTCAGTGTGTTTATATTACTGAGGACAGTGGGGGTGTTTTACACTTCACAGGGTGTATCTGACTGTGGGTCATGATATACACAGTGTGTCAGTGAGTGTGTTAATATTAATCTGTGTTCTCTGTCAGTGTGTTAATATTCCTGAGGACAGTGGGGGTGTTTTACACTTCACAGGGTGTATCTGACTGTGGGTCATGATATACACAGTGTGTCATTGAGTGTGTTAATATTAATCTGTGTTCTCTATCAGTGTGTTAATATTACTGAGGACAGTGGAGGTGTTTTACACTTCACAGGGTGTATCTGACTGTGGGTCATGATATACACAGTGTGTCAGTGAGTGTGTTAATATTAATCTGTGTTCTCTGTCAGTGTGTTAATATTCCTGAGGACAGTGGGGGTGTTTTACACTTCACAGGGTGTATCTGACTGTGGGTCATGATGTACACAGTGTGTCAGTGAGTGTGTTAATATTAATCTGTGTTCTCTGTCAGTGTGTTAATATTCCTGAGGACAGTGGGGGTGTTTTACACTTCACAGGGTGTATCTGACTGTGGGTCATGATATACACAGTGTGTCAGTGAGTGTGTTAATATTAATCTGTGTTCTCTGTCAGTGTGTTAATATTACTGAGGACAGTGGGGATGTTTTACAATTCACAGGGTTTATCTGGCTGTGGGTCATGATATACACAGTGTGTCAGTGAGAGTGTTAATATTAATCTGTGTTCTCTGTCAGTGTGTTAATATTGCTGAGGACAGTGGGGATGTTTTACACTTCCCAGGGTGTATCTAACTGTGGGTCATGATATAGACAGTGTGTCAGTGAGTGTGTTAATATTAATCTGTGTTCTCTGTCAGTGAGTTAATATTACTGAGGACAGTGGGGGTGTTTTACACTTCACAGAGTTTATCTGATTGTGGGTCATGATATACACAGTGTGTCAGTGAGTGTGTTAATATTAATCTGTGTTCTCTTTCAGTGTGTTAATATTACTGAGGACAGTGGGGATGTTTTACACTTCACAGGGTTTATCTGACTGTGGGTCATGATATACACAGTGTGTCAGTGAGTGTGTTAATATTAATCTGTGCTCTCTGTCAGTGTGTTAATATTGCTGAGGACAGTGGGGATGTTTTGCACTTCCCAGGGTGTATCTAACTGTGGGTCATGATATACATAGTGTGTCAGTGAGTGTGATAATTTTAATCTGTGTTCTCTGTCAGTGTGTTAATATTCCTGAGGACAGTGGGGTGTTTTACACTTCACAGGGTGTATCTGGCTGTGGGTCATGATATACACAGTGTGTCAGTGAGTGTGTTAATATTAATCTGTGTTCTCTGTCAGTGTGTTAATATTACTGAGGACAGTGGGGGTGTTTTACACTTCACAGGGTTTATCTGACTGTGGGTCATGATATACACAGTGTGTCAGTGAGTGTGTTAATATTAATCTGTGTTCTCTGTCAGTGTGTTAATATTACTGAGGACAGTGGGGGTGTTTTACACTTCACAGGGTGTATCTGACTGTGGGTCATGATGTACAAAGTGTGTCAGTGACTGTGTTAATATTAATCTGTGTTCTCTGTCAGTGTGTTAATATTACTGAGGACAGTGGGGGTGTTTTACACTTCACAGGGTGTATCTGACTGTGGGTCATGATGTACACAGTGTGTCAGTGAGTGTGTTAATATTAATCTGTGTTCTCTGTCAGTGTGTTAATATTACTGAGGACAGTGGGGGTGTATTACACTTCACAGGGTGTATCTGACTGTGGGTCATGATATACACAGTGTGTCAGTGAGTGTGTTAATATTAATCTGTGTTCTCTGTCAGTGTGTTAATATTACTGAGGACAGTGGGGGTGTTTTACACTTCACAGGGTTTATCTGACTGTGGGTCATGATGTACACAGTGCGTCAGTGAGTGTGTTAATATTAATCTGTGTTCTCTGTCAGTGTGTTAATATTCCTGAGGACAGTGGGGGTGTTTTACACTTCCCAGGGTGTATCTGACTGTGGGTCATGATATACACAGTGTGTCAGTGAGTGTTTTAATATTAATCTGTGTTCTCTGTCAGTGTGTTAATATTACTGAGGACAGTGGGGATGTTTTACACTTCACAGGGTTTATCTGGCTGTGGGTCATGATATACACAATGTGTCAGTGAGTGTGTTAATATTAATCTGTGTTCTCTGTCAGTGTGTTAATATTGCTGAGGACAGTGGGGATGTTTTGCACTTCCCAGGGTGTATCTAACTGTGGGTCATGATATACACAGTGTGTCAGTGAGTGTGTTAATATTAATCTGTGTTCTCTGTCAGTGTGTTAATATTACTGAGGACAGTGGGGATGTTTTACACTTCACAGAGTGTATCTGACTGTGGGTCATGATATACACAGTGTGTCAGTGAGTGTGTTAATATTAATCTGTGTTCTCTGTCAGTGTGTTAATATTACTGAGGACAGTGGGGATGTTTTACACTTCACAGGGTTTATCTGGCTGTGGGTCATGATATACACAGTGTGTCAGTGAGTGTGTTAATATTAATCTGTGTTCTCTGTCAGTGTGTTAATATTGCTGAGGACAGTGGGGATGTTTTACACTTCCCAGGGTGTATCTAACTGTGGGTCATGATATACACAGTGTGCCAGTGAGTGTGTTAATATTAATCTGTGTTCTCTGTCAGTGTGTAAATATTACTGAGGACTGTGGGGTGTTTTACACTTCACAGGGTGTATCTGGCTGTGGGTCATGATATACACAGTGTGTCAGTGAGTGTGGTAATATTAATCTGTGTTCTCTGTCAGTGTGTTAATATTCCTGAGGACAGTGGGGGTGTTTTACACTTCACAGGGTGTATCTGACTGTGGGTCATGATGTACAAAGTGTGTCAGTGAGTGTGTTAATATTAATCTGTGTTCTCTGTCAGTGTGTTAATATTCCTGAGGACAGTGGGGGTGTTTTACACTTCACAGGGTGTATCTGACTGTGGGTCATGATGTACACAGTGTGTCAGTGAGAGTGTTAATATTAATCTGTGTTCTCTGTCAGTGCGTTAATATTACTGAGGACAGTGGGGGTGTTTTACACTTCACAGGCTGTATCTGACTGTGGGTCATGATATACACAGTGTGTCAGTGAGTGTGTTAATATTAATCTGTGTTCTCTGTCAGTGTGTTAATATTCCTGAGACAGTGGGGGTGTTTTACACTTCACAGGCTGTATCTGACTGTGGGTCATGATATACACAGTGTGTCAGTGAGTCTGTTAATATTAATCTGTGTTCTCTGTCAGTGTGTTAATATTCCTGAGGACAGTGGGGGTGTTTTACACTTCACAGGGTGTATCTGACTCTGGGTCATGATATACACAGTGTGTCAGTGAGTGTGTTAATATTAATCTGTGTTCTCTGTCAGTGTGTTAATATTACTGAGGACAGTGGGGGTGTTTTACACTTCACAGGGTGTATCTGACTGTGGGTCATGATATACACAGTGTGTCAGTGAGTGTGTTAATATTAATCTGTGTTCTCTGTCAGTGTGTTAATATTCCTGAGGACAGTGGGGGTGTTTTACACTTCACAGGGTGTATCTGACTGTGGGTCATGATATACACAGTGTGTCAGTGAGTGTGTTAATGTTAATCTGTGTTCTCTGTCAGTGTGTTAATATTACTGAGGACAGTGGGGATGTTTTACACTTCACAGGGTTTATCTGGCTGTGGGTCATGATATACACAGTGTGTCAGTGAGTGTGTTAATATTAATCTGTGTTCTCTGTCAGTGTGTTAATATTGCTGAGGACAGTGGGGATGTTTTACACTTCCCAGGGTGTATCTCACTGTGGGTCATGATATACACAGTGTGTCAGTGAGTGTGTTAATATTAATCTGTGTTCTCTGTCAGTGTGTAAATATTACTGAGGACAGTGGGGTGTTTTACACTTCACAGGGTGTATCTGGCTGTGGGTCATGATACACACAGTGTGTCAGTGAGTGTGGTAATATTAATCTGTGTTCTCTGTCAGTGTGTTAATATTCCTGAGGACAGTGGCGGTGTTTTACACTTCACAGGGTGTATCTGACTGTGGGTCATGATGTACAAAGTGTGTCAGTGAGTGTGTTAATATTAATCTGTGTTCTCTGTCAGTGTGTTAATATTCCTGAGGACACTGGGGGTGTTTTACACTTCACAGGGTGTATCTGACTGTGGGTCATGATGTACACAGTGTGTCAGTGAGAGTGTTAATATTAATCTGTGTTCTCTGTCAGTGTGTTAATATTACTGAGGACAGTGGGGGTGTTTTACACTTCACAGGCTGTATCTGACTGTGGGTCATGATATACACAGTGTGTCAGTGAGTGTGTTAATATTAATCTGTGTTCTCTGTCAGTGTGTTAATATTACTGAGGACAGTGGGGGTGTTTTACACTTCACAGGCTGTATCTGACTGTGGGTCATGATATACACAGTGTGTCAGTGAGTTTGTTAATATTAATCTGTTTTCTCTGTCAGTGTGTTAATATTCCTGAGGACAGTGGGGGTGTTTTACACTTCACAGGGTGTATCTGACTGTGGGTCATGATATACACAGTGTGTCAGTGAGTGTGTTAATATTAATCTGTGTTCTCTGTCAGTGTGTTAATATTACTGAGGACAGTGGGGGTGTTTTACACTTCACAGGGTGTATCTGACTGTGGGTCATGATATACACAGTGTGTCAGTGAGTGTGTTAATATTAATCTGTGTTCTCTGTCAGTGTGTTAATATTCCTGAGGACAGTGGGGGTGTTTTACACTTCACAGGGTGTATCTGACTGTGGGTCATGATATACACAGTGTGTCAGTGAGTGTGTTAATGTTAATCTGTGTTCTCTGTCAGTGTGTTAATATTCCTGAGGACAGTGGGGGTGTTTTACACTTCACAGGGTGTATCTGACTGTGGGTCGTGATATACACAGTGTGTCAGTGAGTGTGTTAATATTAATCTGTGTTCTCTGTCAATGTGTTAATATTGCTGAGGACAGCGGGGGTGTTTTGCACTTCACAGGGTGTATCTGACTGTGGGTCATGATATACACAGTGTGTCAGTGAGTGTGTTAATATTAATCTGTGTTCTCTGTCAGTGTGTTAATATTGCTGAGGACAGCGGGGGTGTTTTACACTTCACAGGGTGTATCTGACTCTGGGTCATGATATACACAGTGTGTCAGTGAGTGTGTTAATATTAATCTGTGTTCTCTGTCAGTGTGTTAATATTACTGAGGACAGTGGGGGTGTTTTACACTTCACAGGGTGTATCTGACTGTGGGTCATGATATACACAGTGTGTCAGTGAGTGTGTTAATATTAATCTGTGTTCTCTGTCAGTGTGTTAATATTACTGAGGACAGTGGGGGTGTTTTACACTTCACAGGGTTTATCTGACTGTGGGTCATGATGTACACAGTGTGTCAGTGAGTGTGTTAATATTAATCTGTGTTCTCTGTCAGTGTGTTAATATTCCTGAGGACAGTGGGGATGTTTTACACTTCACAGGGTGTATCTGACTGTGGGTCATGATGTACACAGTGTGTCAGTGAGAGTGTTAATATTAATCTGTGTTCTCTGTCAGTGTGTTAATATTACTGAGGACAGTGGGGGTGTTTTACACTTCACAGGCTGTATCTGACTGTGGGTCATGATATACACAGTGTGTCAGTGAGTGTGTTAATATTAATCTGTGTTCTCTGTCAGTGTGTTAATATTACTGAGGACAGTGGGGGTGTTTTACACTTCACAGGCTGTATCTGACTGTGGGTCATGATATACACAGTGTGTCAGTGAGTGTGTTAATATTAATCTGTTTTCTCTGTCAGTGTGTTAATATTCCTGAGGACAGTGGGGGTGTTTTACACTTCACAGGGTGTATCTGACTGTGGGTCATGATATACACAGTGTGTCAGTGAGTGTGTTAATATTAATCTGTGTTCTCTGTCAGTGTGTTAATATTCCTGAGGACAGTGGGGGTGTTTTACACTTCACAGGGTGTATCTGACTGTGGGTCATGATATACACAGTGTGTCAGTGAGTGTGTTAATGTTAATCTGTGTTCTCTGTCAGTGTGTTAATATTCCTGAGGACAGTGGGGGTGTTTTACACTTCACAGGGTGTATCTGACTGTGGGTCGTGATATACACAGTGTGTCAGTGAGTGTGTTAATATTAATCTGTGTTCTCTGTCAATGTGTTAATATTGCTGAGGACAGCGGGGGTGTTTTGCACTTCACAGGGTGTATCTGACTGTGGGTCATGATATACACAGTGTGTCAGTGAGTGTGTTAATATTAATCTGTGTTCTCTGTCAGTGTGTTAATATTGCTGAGGACAGCGGGGGTGTTTTACACTTCACAGGGTGTATCTGACTCTGGGTCATGATATACACAGTGTGTCAGTGAGTGTGTTAATATTAATCTGTGTTCTCTGTCAGTGTGTTAATATTACTGAGGACAGTGGGGGTGTTTTACACTTCACAGGGTGTATCTGACTGTGGGTCATGATATACACAGTGTGTCAGTGAGTGTGTTAATATTAATCTGTGTTCTCTGTCAGTGTGTTAATATTACTGAGGACAGTGGGGGTGTTTTACACTTCACAGGGTTTATCTGACTGTGGGTCATGATGTACACAGTGTGTCAGTGAGTGTGTTAATATTAATCTGTGTTCTCTGTCAGTGTGTTAATATTCCTGAGGACAGTGGGGATGTTTTACACTTCACAGGGTGTATCTGACTGTGGGTCATGATGTACACAGTGTGTCAGTGAGTGTCTTAATATTAATCTGTGTTCTCTGTCAGTGTGTTAATATTCCTGAGGACAGTGGGGGTGTTTTACACTTCACAGGGTGTATCTGGCTGTGGGTCATGATATACATAGTGTGTCAGTGAGTGTGTTAATATTAATCTGTGTTCTCTGTCAGTGTGTTAATATTCCTGAGGACAGTGAGGATGTTTTACACTTCACAGGGTGTATCTGACTGTGGGTCATGATGTACACAGTGTGTCAGTGAGTGTGTTAATCTTAAACATGTGTTCTCTGTCAGTGTGTTAATATTACTGAGGACAGTGGGGGTGTTTTACACTTCACAGGGTGTATCTGACTGTGGGTCATGATATACACAGTGTGTCAGTGAGTGTGTTAATATTAATCTGTGTTCTCTGTCAGTGTGTTAATATTACTGAGGACAGTGGGGGTGTTTTACACTTCACAGGGTGTATCTAACTGTTGGTCATGATATACACAGTGTGTCAGTGAGTGTGTTAATATTAATCTGTGTTCTCTGTCAGTGTGTTAATATTCCTGAGGACAGTGGGGATGTTTTACACTTCACAGGGTGTATCTGACTGTGGGTCATGATGTACACACTGTGTCAGTGAGTGTGTTAATATTAATCTGTGTTCTCTGTCAGTGTGTTAATTTTACTGAGGACAGTGGGGGTGTTTTACACTTCACAGGGTGTATCTGACTGTGGGTCATGATATACACAGTGTGTCATTGAGTGTGTTAATATTAATCTGTGTTCTCTGTCAGTGTGTTAATATTACTGAGGACAGTGGGTGTGTTTTACACTTCACAGGGTGTATCTGACTGTGGGTCATGATATACACAGTGTGTCAGTGAGTGTGTTAATATTAATCTGTGTACTCTGTCAGTGTGTTAATATTCCCGAGGACATTGGGGGTGTTTTACACTTCACAGGGTTTATCTGACTGTGGTTCATGATATACACAGTGTGTCAGTGAGTGTGTTAATATTAATCTGTGTTCTCTGTCAGTGTGTTAATATTCCTGAGGACAGTGGGGGTGTTTTACACTTCACAGTGTGTATCTGACTGTGGGTCATGATGTACAAAGTGTGTCAGTGAGTGTGTTAATATTAATCTGTGTTCTCTGTCAGTGTGTTAATATTCCTGAGGACAGTGGGCGTGTTTTACACTTCACAGGGTGTATCTGACTGTGGGTCATGATATACACAGTGTGTCAGTGAGTGTGTTAATATTAATCTGTGTTCTCTGTCAGTGTGTTAATATTCCTGAGGACAGTGGGGATGTTTTACACTTCACCGGGTGTATCTGACTGTGGGTCATGATATACACAGTGTGTCAGTGAGTGTGTTAATATTAATCTGTGTTCTCTGTCAGTGTGTTAATATTACTGAGGACAGTGGGGCTGTTTTACACTTCACAGGGTTTATCTGACTGTGGGTCATGATATACACAGTGTGTCAGTGAGTGTGTTAATGTTAATCTGTGTTCTCTGTCAGTGTGTTAATATTACTGAGGACAGCGGGGGTGTTTTGCACTTCACAGGGTGTATCTGACTGTGGGTCATGATGTACACAGTGTGTCAGTGAGTGTGTTAATATTAATCTGTGTTCTCTGTCAGTGTGTTAATATTCCTGAGGACAGTGGGTGTGTTTTACACTTCACAGGGTGTATCTGACTGTGGGTCATGAGATACACAGTGTGTCAGTGAGTGTGTTAATATTAATCTGTGTTCTCTGTCAGTGTGTTAATATTCCTGAGGACAGTGGGGGTGTTTTACACTTCACAGGGTGTATCTGACAGTGGGTCATGATGTACACAGTGTGTCAGTGAGTGTGTTAATATTAATCTGTGTTCTCTGCCAGTGTGTTAATATTACTGAGGACAGTGGGGGTGTTTTACACTTCACAGGGTTTATCTGACTGTGGGTCATGATGTACACAGTGTGTCAGTGAGTGTGTTAATATTAATCTGTTTTCTCTGTCAGTGTGTTAATATTCCTGAGGACAGTGGGGATGTTTTACACTTCACAGGGTGTATCTGACTGTGGGTCATGATGTACACAGTGTGTCAGTGAGTGTGTTAATATTAATCTGTATTCTCTGTCAGGTGTTAATATTCCTAAGGACAGTGGGGGTGTTTTACACTTCACAGGGTTTATCTGGCTGTGGGTCATGATATACACAGTGTGTCAGTGAGTGTGTTAATATTAATCTGTGTTCTCTGTCAGTGTGTTAATATTCCTGAGGACAGTGGGGGTGTTTTACACTTCACAGGGTGTATCTGACTCTGGGTCATGATATACACAGTGTGTCAGTGAGTGTGTTAATATTAATCTGTGTTCTCTGTCAGTGTGTTAATATTACTGAGGACAGTGGGGGTGTTTTACACTTCACAGGGTGTATCTGACTGTGGGTCATGATATACACAGTGTGTCAGTGAGTGTGTTAATATTAATCTGTGTTCTCTGTCAGTGTGTTAATATTCCTGAGGACAGTGGGGGTGTTTTACACTTCACAGGGTGTATCTGACTGTGGGTCATGATATACACAGTGTGTCAGTGAGTGTGTTAATGTTAATCTGTGTTCTCTGTCAGTGTGTTAATATTACTGAGGACAGTGGGGATGTTTTACACTTCACAGGGTTTATCTGGCTGTGGGTCATGATATACACAGTGTGTCAGTGAGTGTGTTAATATTAATCTGTGTTCTCTGTCAGTGTGTTAATATTGCTGAGGACAGTGGGGATGTTTTACACTTCCCAGGGTGTATCTCACTGTGGGTCATGATATACACAGTGTGTCAGTGAGTGTGTTAATATTAATCTGTGTTCTCTGTCAGTGTGTAAATATTACTGAGGACAGTGGGGTGTTTTACACTTCACAGGGTGTATCTGGCTGTGGGTCATGATATACACAGTGTGTCAGTGAGTGTGGTAATATTAATCTGTGTTCTCTGTCAGTGTGTTAATATTCCTGAGGACAGTGGGGGTGTTTTACACTTCACAGGGTGTATCTGACTGTGGGTCATGATGTACAAAGTGTGTCAGTGAGTGTGTTAATATTAATCTGTGTTCTCTGTCAGTGTGTTAATATTCCTGAGGACACTGGGGGTGTTTTACACTTCACAGGGTGTATCTGACTGTGGGTCATGATGTACACAGTGTGTCAGTGAGAGTGTTAATATTAATCTGTGTTCTCTGTCAGTGTGTTAATATTACTGAGGACAGTGGGGGTGTTTTACACTTCACAGGCTGTATCTGACTGTGGGTCATGATATACACAGTGTGTCAGTGAGTGTGTTAATATTAATCTGTGTTCTCTGTCAGTGTGTTAATATTCCTGAGGACAGTCGGGGTGTTTTACACTTCACAGGCTGTATCTGACTGTGGGTCATGATATACACAGTGTGTCAGTGAGTGTGTTAATATTAATCTGTTTTCTCTGTCAGTGTGTTAATATTCCTGAGGACAGTGGGGGTGTTTTACACTTCACAGGGTGTATCTGACTGTGGGTCATGATATACACAGTGTGTCAGTGAGTGTGTTAATATTAATCTGTGTTCTCTGTCAGTGTGTTAATATTACTGAGGACAGTGGGGGTGTTTTACACTTAACAGGGTGTATCTGACTGTGGGTCATGATATACACAGTGTGTCAGTGAGTGTGTTAATATTAATCTGTGTTCTCTGTCAGTGTGTTAATATTCCTGAGGACAGTGGGGGTGTTTTACACTTCACAGGGTGTATCTGACTGTGGGTCATGATATACACAGTGTGTCAGTGAGTGTGTTAATGTTAATCTGTGTTCTCTGTCAGTGTGTTAATATTCCGGAGGACAGTGGGGGTGTTTTACACTTCACAGGGTGTATCTGACTGTGGGTCGTGATATACACAGTGTGTCAGTGAGTGTGTTAATATTAATCTGTGTTCTCTGTCAATGTGTTAATATTGCTGAGGACAGCGGGGGTGTTTTGCACTTCACAGGGTGTATCTGACTGTGGGTCATGATATACACAGTGTGTCAGTGAGTGTGTTAATATTAATCTGTGTTCTCTGTCAGTGTGTTAATATTGCTGAGGAGAGCGGGGGTGTTTTACACTTCACAGGGTGTATCTGACTGTGGGTCATGATATACACAGTGTGTCAGTGAGTGTGTTAATATTAATCTGTGTTCTCTGTCAGTGTGTTAATATTACTGAGGACAGTGGGGGTGTTTTACACTTCACAGGGTGTATCTGACTGTGGGTCATGATATACACAGTGTGTCAGTGAGTGTGTTAATATTAATCTGTGTTCTCTGTCAGTGTGTTAATATTCCTGAGGACAGTGGGGGTGTTTTACACTTCACAGGGTGTATCTGGCTGTGGGTCATGATATACATAGTGTGTCAGTGAGTGTGTTAATATTAATCTGTGTTCTCTGTCAGTGTGTTAATATTCCTGAGGACAGTGAGGAGGTTTTACACTTCACAGGGTGTATCTGACTGTGGGTCATGATGTACACAGTGTGTCAGTGAGTGTGTTAATCTTAATCTGTGTTCTCTGTCAGTGTGTTAATATTACTGAGGACAGTGGGGGTGTTTTACACTTCACAGGGTGTATCTGACTGTGGGTCATGATATACACAGTGTGTCAGTGAGTGTGTTAATATTAATCTGTGTTCTCTGTCAGTGTGTTAATATTACTGAGGACAGTGGGGGTGTTTTACACTTCACAGGGTGTATCTAACTGTGGGTCATGATATACACAGTGTGTCAGTGAGTGTGTTAATATTAATCTGTGTTCTCTGTCAGTGTGTTAATATTCCTGAGGAGAGTGGGGATGTTTTACACTTCACAGGGTGTATCTGACTGTGGGTCATGATGTACACACTGTGTCAGTGAGTGTGTTAATATTAATCTGTGTTCTCTGTCAGTGTGTTAATTTTACTGAGGACAGTGGGGGTGTTTTACACTTCACAGGGTGTATCTGACTGTGGGTCATGATATACACAGTGTGTCATTGAGTGTGTTAATATTAATCTGTGTTCTCTGTCAGTGTGTTAATATTACTGAGGACAGTGGGTGTGTTTTACACTTCACAGGGTGTATCTGACTGTGGGTCATGATGTACAAAGTGTGTCAGTGAGTGTGTTAATATTAATCTGTGTTCTCTGTCAGTGTGTTAATATTCCTGAGGACAGTGGGCGTGTTTTACACTTCACAGGGTGTATCTGACTGTGGGTCATGATATACACAGTGTGTCAGTGAGTGTGTTAATATTAATCTGTGTTCTCTGTCAGTGTGTTAATATTCCTGAGGACAGTGGGGATGTTTTACACTTCACCGGGTGTATCTGACTGTGGGTTATGATATACGCAGTGTGTCAGTGAGTGTGTTAATATTAATCTGTGTTCTCTGTCAGTGTGTTAATATTCCTGAGGACAGTGGGGGTGTTTTACACTTCACAGGGTGTATCTGACTGTGGGTCATGATATACACAGTGTGTCAGTGAGTGTGTTAATATTAATCTGTGTTCTCTGTCAGTGTGTTAATATTACTGAGGACAGTGGGGCTGTTTTACACTTCACAGGGTTTATCTGACTGTGGGTCATGATATACACAGTGTGTCAGTGAGTGTGTTAATGTTAATCTGTGTTCTCTGTCAGTGTGTTAATATTACTGAGGACAGCGGGGGTGTTTTGCACTTCACAGGGTGTATCTGACTGTGGGTCATGATGTACACAGTGTGTCAGTGAGTGTGTTAATATTAATCTGTGTTCTCTGTCAGTGTGTTAATATTCCTGAGGACAGTGGGTGTGTTTTACACTTCACAGGGTGTATCTGACTGTGGGTCATGAGATACACAGTGTGTCAGTGAGTGTGTTAATATTAATCTGTGTTCTCTGTCAGTGTGTTAATATTCCTGAGGACAGTGGGGATGTTTTACACTTCACAGGGTGTATCTGACTGTGGGTCATGATGTACACAGTGTGTCAGTGAGTGTGTTAATATTAATCTGTGTTCTCTGTCAGGTGTTAATATTCCTAAGGACAGTGGGGGTGTTTTACACTTCACAGGGTTTATCTGACTGTGGGTCATGATATACACAGTGTGTCAGCGAGTGTGTTAATATTAATCTGTGTTCTCTGTTAGTGTGTTAATATTACTGAGGACAGTGGGGGTGTTTTACACTTCACAGGGTTTATCTGGCTGTGAGTCATGATGTACACAGTGTGTCAGTGAGTGTGTTAATATTAATCTGTGTTCTCTGTCAGTGTGTTAATATTACTGAGGACAGTGGGGGTGTTTTACACTTCACAGGGTGTATCTAACTGTGGGTCATGATATACACAGTGTGTCAGTGAGTGTGTTAATATTAATCTGTGTTCTCTGTCCATGTGTTAATATTACTGAGGACAGTGGGGGTGTTTTACACTTCACAGGGTGTATCTGACTGTGGGTCATGATATACACAGTGTGTCAGTGAGTGTGTTAATATTAATCTGTGTTCTCTGTCAGTGTGTTAATATTCCTGAGGACAGTGGGGGTGTTTTACACTTCACAGGGTGTATCTGACTGTGGGTCATGATATACACAGTGTGTCAGTGAGTGTGTTAATATTAATCTGTGTTCTCTGTCAGTGTGTTAATATTCCTGAGGACAGTGGGGGTGTTTTACACTTCACAGGGTGTATCTGACTGTGGGTCATGATAGACACAGTGTGTCAGTGAGTGTGTTAATATTAATCTGTGTTCTCTGTCAGTGTGTTAATATTACTGAGGACAATGGGTGTGTTTTACACTTCACAGGGTGTATCTGACTGTGGGTCATGATGTACACAGTGTTTCAGTGAGTGTGTTAATATTAATCTGTGTTCTCTGTCAGGTCTTAATATTACTGAGGACAGTGGGGGTGTTTTACACTTCACAGGGTTTATCTTACTGTGGGTCATGATATACACAGTGTGTCAGTGAGTGTGTTAATATTAATCTGTGTTCTCTGTCAGTGTGTTAATATTACTGAGGACAGTGGGGGTGTTTTACACTTCACAGGGTGTATCTGACTGTGGGTCATGATGTACACAGTGTGTCAGTGAGTTTGTTAATATTAATCTGTGTTCTCTGTCAGTGTGTTAATATTCCTGAGGACAGTGGGGGTGTTTTACACTTCACAGGGTGTATCTGACTCTGGGTCATGATACACACAGTGTGTCAGTGAGTGTGTTAATATTAATCTGTGTTCTCTGTCAGTGTGTTAATATTCCTGAGGACAGTGGGGGTGTTTTACACTTCACAGGGTGTATCTGACTGTGGGTCATGATATACACAGTGTGTCAGTGAGTGTGTTAATATTAATCTGTGTTCTCTGTCAGTGTGTTAATATTACTGAGGACAGTGGGGGTGTTTTACACTTCACCGGGTGTATCTGACTGTGGGTCATGATATACACAGTGTGTCAGTGAGTGTGTTAATATTAATCTGTGTTCTCTGTCAGTGTGTTAATATTACTGAGGACAGTGGGGGTGTTTTACACTTCACAGGGTGTATCTGACTGTGGGTCGTGATATACACAGTGTGTCAGTGAGTGTGTTAATATTAATCTGTGTTTTCTGTCAGTGTGTTAATATTACTGAGGACAGTGGGGGTGTTTTACACTTCACAGGGTGTATCGGACTGTGGTTCATGATGCACACAGTGTGTCAGTGAGTGTGTTAATATTAATCTGTGTTCTCTGTCAGTGTGTTAATATTCCTGAGGACAGTGGGGGTGTTTTACACTTCACAGGGTGTATCTGACTGTGGGTCATGATATACACAGTGTGTCAGTGAGTGTGTTAATATTAATCTGTGTTCTCTGTCAGTGTGTTAATATTCCTGAGGACAGTGGGGGTGTTTTACACTTCACAGGGTGTATCTGACTGTGGGTCATGATATACACAGTGTGTCAGTGAGTGTGTTAATATTAATCTGTGTTCTCTGTCAGTGTGTTAATATTTCTGAGGACAGTGGGGGTGTTTTACACGTCACAGGGTGTATCTGACTGTGGGTCATGATATACACAGTGTGTCAGTGAGTGTGTTAATATTAATCTGTGTTCTCTGTCAGTGTGTTAATATTCCTGAGGACAGTGGGGGTGTTTTACACTTCACAGGGTGTATCTGACTGTGGGTCATGATATACAAAGTGTGTCAGTGAGTGTGTTAATATTAATCTGTGTTCTCTGTCAGTGTGTTAATATTACTGAGGACAGTGGGGGTGTTTTACACATCACAGGGTGTATCTGACTGTGGGTCATGATATACACAGTGTGTCAGTGAGAGTGTTAATATTAATCTGTGTTCTCTGTCAGTGTGTTAATATTACTGAGGACAGTGGGGTTGTTTTACACTTCACAGGGTGTATCTGACTGTGGGTCATGATATACACAGTGTGTCAGTGAGTGTGTTAATATTAATCTGTGTTCTCTGTCACTGTGTTAATATTCCTGAGGACAGTGGGGGTGTTTTACACTTCACAGGGTGTATCTGACTGTGGGTCATGATATACACAGTGTGTCAGTGAGTGTGTTAATATTAATCTGTGTTCTCTGTCCTTGTGTTAATATTCCTGAGGACAGTGGGGGTGTTTTACACTTCACAGGGTGTATCTGACTGTGGGTCATGATATACACAGTGTGTCAGTGAGTGTGTTAATATTAATCTGTGTTCTCTGTCAGTGTGTTAATATTACTGAGGACAGTGGGGGTGTTTTACACTTCACAGGGTGTATCTGACTGTGGGTCATGATATACACCGTGTGTCAGTGAGTGTGTTAATATTAATCTGTGTTCTCTGTCAGTGTGTTAATATTACTGAGGACAGTGGGGGTGTTTTACACTTCACAGGGTGTATCTGACTGTGGGTCATGATATACACAGTGTGTCAGTGAGTGTGTTAATATTAATCTGTGTTCTCTGTCAGTGTGTTAAAATTACTGACGACAGTGGGGGTGTTTTACACTTCACAGGGTGTATCTGACTCTGGGTCATGATGTACACAGTGTGTAAGTGAGTGTGTTAATATTAATCTGTGTTCTCTGTCAGTGTGTTAATATTCCTGAGGACAGTGGGGGTGTTTTACAATTCACAGTGTTTATCTGACTGTGGGTCATGATGTACACAGTGTGTCAGTGAGTGTGTTAATATTAATCTGTGTTCTCTGTCAGTGTGTTAATATTACTGAGGACAGTGGGGATGTTTTACACTTCACAGGGTTTATCTGACTGTGGGTCATGATATACACAGTGTGTCAGTGAGTGTGTTAATATTAATCTGTGTTCTCTGTCAGTGTGTTTTTTTACTGACGACAGTGGGGGTGTTTTACACTTCACAGGGTGTATCTGACTGTGGGTCATGATATACACAGTGTGTCAGTGAGTGTGTTAATATTAATCTGTGTTCTCTGTCAGTGTGTTAATATTACTGAGGACAGTGGGGGTGTTTTACACTTCACAGGGTTTATCTGACTGTGGGTCATGATATACACAGTGTGTCAGTGAGTGTGTTAATATTAATCTGTGTTCTCTGTCAGTGTGTTAATATTACTGAGGACAGTGGGGGTGTTTTACACTTCACAGGGTGTATCTGACTGTGGGTCATGATGTACACAGTGTGTCAGTGAGTGTGTTAATATTAATCTGTGTTCTCTGTCAGTGTGTTATTATTCCTGAGGACAGTGGGGGTGTTTTACACTTCACCGGGTGTATCTGACTGTGGGTCATGATATACACAGTGTGTCAGTGAGCGTGTTAATATTAATCTGTGTTCTCTGTCAGTGTGTTCATATTGCTGAGGACAGTGGGGGTATTTTACACTTCACAGGGTGTATCTGAATGTGGGTCATGATATACACAGTGTGTCAGTGAGTGTGTTAATATTAATCTGTGTTCTCTGTCAGTGTGTTAATATTCCTGAGGACAGTGGGGTTGTTTTACACTTCACAGGGTGTATCTGACTCTTGGTCATGAAATACACAGTGTGTCAGTGAGTGTGTTAATATTAATCTGTGTCCTCTGTCAGTGTGTTAATATTCCTGAGGACCGTGGGGGTGTTTTACACTTCACAGGGTGTATCTGACTCTGGGTCATGATGTACACAGTGTGTCAGTGAGTGTGTTAATATTAATCTGTGTTCTCTGTCAGTGTGTTAATATTACCGAGGACAGTGGGGGTGTTTTACACTTCACACTGTGTATCTGACTCTGGGTCATGATGTACACAGTGTGTCAGTGAGAGTGTTAATATTAATCTGTGTTCTCTGTCAGTGTGTTAATATTCCTGAGGACAGTGGGGGTGTTTTACACTTCACAAGGTGTATCTGACTGTGGGTCATGAGACACACAGTGTGTCAGTGAGTGTGTTAATATTAATCTGTGTTCCCTGTCAGTGTGTTAATATTCCTGAGGACAGTGGGGGTGTTTTACACTTCACAGGGTGTATCTGACTGTGGGTCATGATGTACACTGTGTGTCAGTGAGTGTGTTAATATTAATCTGTGTTCTCTGTCAGTGTGTTAATATTCCTGAGGACAGTGGGGGTGTTTTACACTTCACAGGGTTTATCTGACTGTGGGTCATGATATACACAGTGTGTCAGTGAGTGTGTTAATATTAATCTGTGTTCTCTGTCAGTGTGTTAATATTACTGAGGACAGTGGGGATGTTATACACTTCAGAGGGTTTATCTGACTGTGGGTCATGATGTACACAGTGTGTCAGTGAGTGTGTTAATATTAATCTGTGTTCTCTGTCAGTGTGTTAATATTCCTGATGACAGCGGGGATGTTTTACACTTCACAGGGTGTATCTGACTGTGGGTCATGATATACACAGTGTGTCAGTGAGTGTGTTAATATTAATCTGTGTTCTCTGTCAGTGTGTTAATATTACTGAGGACAGTGTGGGTGTTTTACACTTCACAGGGTGTATCTGACTCTGGGTCATGATATACACAGTGTGTCAGTGAGTGTGTTAATATTAATCTGTGTTCTCTGTCAGTGTGTTAATATTCCTGAGGAGAGTGGGGGTGTTTTACTCTTCACAGGGTATATCTGACTGTGGGTCATGATATACACAGTGTGTCAGTGAGTGTGTTAATATTAATCTGTGTTCTCTGTCAGTGTGTTAATATTCCTGAGGACAGCGGGGGTGTTTTACACTTCACAGGGTGCATCTGACTGTGGGTCATGATATACACAGTGTGTCAGTGAGTGTGTTAATATTAATCTGTGTTCTCTGTCAGTGTGTTAATATTCCTGAGGACAGTGGGAATGTTTTACACTTCACAGGGTGTATCTGACTGTGCGTCATGATGTTCACAGTGTGTCAGTGAGTGTGTTAATATTAATCTGTGTTCTCTGTCAGTGTGTTCATATCACTGAGGACAGTGGGGGTGCTTTACACTTCACCGGGTGTATCTGACTGTGGGTCATGATATACACAGTGTGTCAGTGAGTGTGTTAATATTAATCTGTGTTCTCTGTCAGTGTGTTAATATTACTGAGGACAGTGGGGGTGTTTTACACTTCACAGGGTGTATCTGACTCTGGGTCATGATGTACACAGTGTGTCAGTGAGTGTGTTAATATTAATCTGTGTTCTCTGTCAGTGTGTTAATATTACTGAGGACAGTGGGGGTGTTTTACACTTCATAGGGTGTATCTGACTCTGGGTCATGATGTACACAGTGTGTCAGTGAGTGTGTTAATATTAATCTGTGTTCTCTGTCAGTGTGTTAATATTCCTGAGGACAGTGGGGGTGTTTTACACTTCACAGGGTGTATCTGACTGTGGGTCATGATATACACAGTGTGTCAGTGAGTGTGTTAATATTAATCTGTGTTCTCTGTCAGTGTGCTAATATTCCTGAGGACAGTGGGGGTGTTTTACACTTCACAGGGTGTATCTGACTGTGGGTCATGATATACACAGTGTGTCAGTGAGTGTGTTAATATTAATCTGTGTTCTCTGTCAGTGTGTTAATATTCCTGAGGACAGTGGGGGTGTTTTATACTTCACAGGGTGTATCTGACTGTGGGTCATGATATACACAGTGTGTCAGTGAGTGTGTTAATATTAATCTGTGTTCTCTGTCAGTGTGTTAATATTCCTGAGGACAGTGGGGGTATGTTACACTTCACAGGGTGTATCTGAATGTGGGTCATGATATACACAGTGTGTCAGTGAGTGTGTTAATATTAATCTGTGTTCTCTGTCAGTGTGTTAATATTCCTGAGGACAGTGGGGGTGTTTTACACTTCACAGGGTGTATCTGACTCTGGGACATGATATACACAGTGTGTCAGTGAGTGTGTTAATATTAATCTGTGTCCTCTGTCAGTGTGTTAATATTCCTGAGGACCGTGGGGGTGTTTTACACTTCACAGGGTGTATCTGACTGTGGGTCATGATGTACACAGTGTGTCAGTGAGTGTGTTAATATTAATCTGTGTTCTCTGTCAGTGTGTTAATATTACCGAGGACAGTGGGGGTGTTTTACACTTCACAGTGTGTATCTGACTCTGGGTCATGATGTACACAGTGTGTCAGTGAGAGTGTTAATATTAATCTGTGTTCTCTGTCAGTGTGTTAATATTCCTGAGGACAGTGGGGGTGTTTTACACTTCACAAGGTGTATCTGACTGTGGGTCATGAGACACACAGTGTGTCAGTGAGTGTGTTAATATTAATCTGTGTTCTCTGTCAGTGTGTTAATATTACTGAGGACAGTGGGGATGTTATACACTTCACAGGGTTTATCTGACTGTGGGTCATGATGTACACAGTGTGTCAGTGAGTGTGTTAATATTAATCTGTGTTCTCTGTCAGTGTGTTAATATTCCTGAGGACAGCGGGGATGTTTTACACTTCACAGGGTGTATCTGACTGTGGGTCATGATATACACAATGTGTCAGTGAGTGTGTTAATATTAATCTGTGTTCTCTGTCAGTGTGTTCATATTACTGAGGACAGTGTGGGTGTTTTACACTTCACAGGGTGTATCTGACTGTGGGTCATGATATACACAGTGCGTCAGTGAGTGTGTTAATATTAATCTGTGTTCTCTGTCAGTGTGTTCATATTACTGAGGACAGTGTGGGTGTTTTACACTTCACAGGGTGTATCTGACTCTGGGTCATGATATACACAGTGTGTCAGTGAGTGTGTTAATATTAATCTGTGTTCTCTGTCAGTGTGTTAATATTCCTGAGGACAGTGGGGGTGTTTTACACTTCACAGGGTATATCTGACTGTGGGTCATGATATACACAGTGTGTCAGTGAGTGTGTTAATATTAATCTGTGTTCTCTGTCATTGTGTCAATATTCCTGAGGACAGCGGGGGTGTTTTACACTTCACAGGGTGCATCTGACTGTGGGTCATGATATACACAGTGTGTCAGTGAGTGTGTTAATATTAATCTGTGTTCTCTGTCAGTGTGTTAATATTCCTGAGGACAGTGGGAATGTTTTACAATTCACAGGGTGTATCTGACTGTGGGTCATGATGTACACAGTGTGTCAGTGAGTGTGTTAATATTAATCTGTGTTCTCTGTCAGTGTGTTCATATTACTGAGGACAGTGGGGGTGTTTTACACTTCACAGGGTTTATCTGACTGTGAGTCATGATATACACAGTGTGTCAGTGAGTGTGTTAATATTAATCTGTGTTCTCTGTCAGTGTGTTAATATTGCTGAGGACAGTGGGGGTGTTTTACACTTCACAGGGTGTATCTGACTGTGGGTCATGATGTACACAGTGTGTCAGTGAGTGTGTTAATATTAATCTGTGTTCTCTGTCAGTGTGTTAATATTACTGAGGACAGTGGGGGTGTTTTACACTTCACAGAGTGTATCTGACTGTGGGTCATGTTATACACAGTGTGTCAGTGAGTGTGTTAATATTAATCTGTGTTCTCTGTCAGTGTGTTAATATTCCTGAGGACAGTGGGGATGTTTTACACTTCACAGGGTGTATCTGACTGTGGGTCATGATATACACAGTGTGTCAGTGAGTGTGTTAATATTAATCTGTGTTCTCTGTCAGTGTGTTAATATTACTGAGGACAGTGGGGGTGTTTTACACTTCACAGGGTTTATCTGGCTGTGGGTCATGATGTACACAGTGTGTCAGTGTTTGTGTTAATATTAATCTGTGTTCTCTGTCAGTGTGTTAATATTACTGAGGACAGTGGGGGTGTTTTACACTTCACAGGTTGTATCTGACTGTGGGTCATGATCTACACAGTGTGTCAGTGAGTGTGTTAATATTAATCTGTGTTCTCTGTCAGTTTGTTAATATTACTGAGGACAGTGGGGGTGTTCTACACTTCACAGGGTGTATCTGACTGTGGGTCATGATATACACAGTGTGTCAGTGAGTGTGTTAATATTAATCTGTGTTCTCTGTCAGTGTGTTAATATTCCTGAGGACAGTGGGGATGTTTTACACTTCACAGGGTGTATCTGACTGTGGGTCATGATATACACAGTGTGTCAGTGAGTGTGTTAATATTAATCTGTGTTCTCTGTCAGTGTGTTAATATTCCTGAGGACAGCAGAGCTGTTTTACACTTCACAGGGTGTATCTGACTGTGGGTCATGATGTACACAGTGTGTCAGTGAGTGTGTTAATATTAATCTGTGTTCTCTGTCAGTGTGTTAATATTACTGAGGACAGTGGGGGTGTTTTACACTTCACAGGGTGTATCTGACTGTGGGTCATGATGTACACAGTGTGTCAGTGAGTGTGTTAATATTTATCTGTGTTCTCTGTCAGTGTGTTAATATTACTGAGGACAGTGGGGATGTTTTACACTTCACAGGGTGTTACGGACTGTGGGTCATGATGTACACAGTGTGTCAGTGAGTGTGTTAATATTAATCTGTGTTCTCTGTCAGTGTGTTAATATTCCTGAGGACAGTGGGGGTGTTTTACACTTCACAGGGTGTATCTGACTGTGGGTCATGATGTACACAGTGTGTCAGTGAGTGTGTTAATATTAATCTGTGTTCTCTGTCAGTGTGTTAATATTACTGAGGACAGTGGGAATGTTTTAGACTTCACAGGGTGTATCTGACTGTGGGTCATGATGTACACAGTGTGTCAGTGAGTGTGTTAATATTAATCTGTGTTCTCTGTCAGTGTGTTAATATTCCTGAGGACAGTGGGGGTGTTTTACACTTCACAGGGTGTATCTGACTGTGGGTCATGATATGCACAGTGTGTCAGTGAGTGTGTTAATATTAATCTGTGTTCTCTGTCAGTGTGTTAATATTACTGAGGACAGTGGGGGTGTTTTACACTTCACAGGGTGTATCTGACTGTGGGTCATGATATACACAGTGTGTCAGTGAGTGTGTTAATATTAATCTGTGTTCTCTGTCAGTGTGTTAATATTACTGAGGACAGTGGGGGTGTTTTACACTTCACAGGGTGTATCTGACTGTGGGTCATGATATACACAGTGTGTCAGTGAGTGTGTTAATATTAATATGTGTTCTCTGTCAGTGTGTTAATATTACTGAGGACAGTGGGGGTGTTTTACACTTCACAGGGTGTATCTGACTGTGGGTCATGATATACACAGTGTGTCAGTGAGTGTGTTAATATTAATCTGTGTTCTCTGTCAGTGTGTTAATATTCCTGAGGACAGTGGGGGTGTTTTACACTTCACAGGGTGTATCTGACTGTGGGTCATGATATACACAGTGTGTCAGTGAGTGTGTTAATATTAATCTGTGTTCTCTGTCAGTGTGTTAATATTCCTGAGGACAGTGGGGGTGTTTTACACTTCACAGGGTGTATCTGACTGTGGGTCATGATATACATAGTGTGTCAGTGAGTGTGTTAATATTAATCTTTGTACTCTGTCAGTGTGTTAATATTCCTGAGGACGTTGGGGGTGTTTTACACTTCACAGGGTGTATCTGACTGTGGGTCATGATATACACAGTGTGTCAGTGAGTGTGTTAATATTAATCTGTGTTCTCTGTCAGTGTGCTAATATTACTGAGGACAGTGGGGGTGTTTTACACTTCACAGGGTGTATCTGACTCTGGGTCATGATGTACTCAGTGTGTCAGTGAGTGTGTTAATATTAATCTGTGTTCTCTGTCAGTGTGTTAATATTGCTGATGACAGTGGGGGTGTTTTACACTTCACAGGGTGTATCTGACTGTGGGTCACGATGTACACAGTGTGTCAGTGAGTGTGTTAATATTAATCTGTGTTCTCTGTCAGTGTGTTAATATTCCTGAGGACAGTGGGGGAGTTTTACACTTCACAGGGTGTATCTGACTGTGGGTCATGATATACACAGTGTGTCAGTGAGTGTGTTAATATTAATCTGTGTTCTCTGTCAGTGTGCTAATATTCCTGAGGACAGTGGGGGTGTTTTACACTTCACAGGGTGTATCTGACTGTGGGTCATGATATACACAGTGTGTCAGTGAGTGTGTTAATATTAATCTGTGTTCTCTGTCATTGTGTTAATATTCCTGAGTACAGTGGGGGTGTTTTACACTTCACAGGGTGTATCTGACTGTGGGTCATGATATACACAGTGTGTCAGTGAGTGTGTTAATATTAATCTGTGTTCTCTGTCAGTGTGTTAATATTCCTGAGGACAGTGGGGGTGTTTTACACTTCACAGGGTGTATCTGACTGTGGGTCGTGATATACACAGTGTGTCAGTGAGTGTGTTAATATTAATCTGTGTTCTCTGTCAGTGTGTTAATATTCCTGAGGACAGTGGGCATGTATTACACTTCACAGGGTTTATCTGACTGTGGGTCATGATATACACAGTGTGTCAGTGAGTGTGTTAATATTAATCTGTGTTCTCTGTCAGTGTGTTAATATTCCTGAGAACAGTGGGGGTGTTTTACACTTCACAGGGTGTATCTGACTGTGGGTCATGATATACACAGTGTGTCAGTGAGTGTGTTGATATTAATCTGTGTTCTCTGTCAGTGTGTTAATATTACTGAGGACAGTGGGGGTGTTTTACACTTCACAGGGTGTATCTGACTGTGGGTCATGATATACACAGTGTGTCAGTGAGTGTGTTAATATTAATCTGTGTTCTCTGTCAGTGTGTTAATATTACTGAGGACAGTGGGGGTGTTTCACACTTCACAGGGTGTATCTGACTGTGGGTCATGATATACACAGTGTGTCAGTGAGTGTGTTAATATTAATCTGTGTTCTCTGTCAGTGTGCTAATATTACTGAGGACAGTGGGGGTGTTTTACACTTCACAGGGTGTATCTGACTGTGGGTCATGATATACACAGTGTGTCACTGAGTGTGTTAATATTAATCTGTGTTCTCTGTCAGTGTGCTAATATTACTGAGGTCAGTGGGGGTGGTTTACACTTCACAGGGTGTATCTGACTCTGGGTCATGATGTACTCAGTGTGTCAGTGAGTGTGTTAATATTAATCTGTGTTCTCTGTCAGTGTGTTAATATTGCTGAGGACAGTGGGGGTGTTTTACACTTCACAGGGTGTATCTGACTGTGGGTCACGATGTACACAGTGTGTCAGTGAGTGTGTTAATATTAATCTGTGTTCTCTGTCAGTGTGTTAATATTACTGAGGACAGTGGGGGTGTTTTACACTTCACAGGGTGTATCTGACTGTGGGTCATGATGTACACAGTGTGTCAGTGAGTGTGTTAATATTAATCTGTGTTCTCTGTCAGTGTGTTAATATTACTGAGGACAGTGGGGTTGTTTTACACTTCACAGGGTGTATCTGACTGTGGGTCATGATATACACAGTGTGTCAGTGAGTGTGTTAATATTAATCTGTGTTCTCTGTCAGTGTGTTAATATTCCTGAGGACAGTGGGGGTGTTTTACACTTCACAGGGTGTAACTGACTGTGGGTCATGATGTACACAGTGTGTCAGTGAGAGTGTTAATATTAATCTGTGTTCTCTGTCAGTGTGTTAATATTCCTGAGGACAGTGGGGGTGTTTTACACTTCACAGGGTGTATCTGACTTTGGGTCATGATATACACAGTGTGTCAGTGAGTGTGTTAATATTAATCTGTGTTCTCTGTCAGTGTGTTAATATTACTGAGGACAGTGGGGGTGTTTTACACTTCACAGGGTGTATCTGACTGTGGGTCATGATGTACACAGTGTGTCAGTGAGTGTGTTAATATTAATCTGTGTTCTCTGTCAGTGTGTTAATATTACTGAGGACAGTGGTGGTGTTTTACACTTCACAGGGTGTATCTAACTGTGGGTCATGATATACATAGTGTGTCAGTGAGTGTGTTAATATTAATCTGTGTTCTCTGTCAGTGTGTTAATATTACTGAGGACAGTGGGGGTGTTTTACACTTCACAGGGTGTATCTGACTGTGGGTCATGATTTTCACAGTGTGTCAGTGAGTGTGTTCATATTAATCTGTGTTCTCTGTCAGTGTGTTAATATTACTGAGGACAGTGGGGGTGTTTTACACTTCACAGGGTGTATCTGACTGTGGGTCATGATATACACAGTGTGTCAGTGAGTGTGTTAATATTAATCTGTGTTCTCTGTCAGTGTGTTAATATTCCTGAGGACAGTGGGGGTGTTTTACACTTCACAGGGTGTATCTGACTGTGGGTCATGATGTACACAGTGTGTCAGTGAGAGTGTTAATATTAATCTGTGTTCTCTGTCAGTGTGTTAATATTCCTGAGGACAGTGGGGGTGTTTTACACTTCACAGGGTGTATCTGACTTTGGGTCATGATATACACAGTGTGTCAGTGAGTGTGTTAATATTAATCTGTGTTCTCTGTCAGTGTGTTAATATTACTGAGGACAGTGGGGGTGTTTTACATTTCACAGGGTGTATCTGACTGTGGGTCATGATTTTCACAGTGTGTCAGTGAGTGTGTTAATATTAATCTGTGTTCTCTGTCAGTGTGCTAATATTACTGAGGACAGTGGGGGTGTTTTACACTTCACAGGGTGTATCTGACTGTGGGTCATGATATACACAGTGTGTCAGTGAGTGTGTTAATATTAATCTGTGTTCTCTGTCAGTGTGCTAATATTACTGAGGACAGTGGGGGTGGTTTACACTTCACAGGGTGTATCTGACTCTGGGTCATGATGTACTCAGTGTGTCAGTGAGTGTGTTAATATTAATCAGTGTTCTCTGTCAGTGTGTTAATATTGCTGAGGACAGTGGGGGTGTTTTACACTTCACAGGGTGTATCTGACTGTGGGTCACGATGTACACAGTGTGTCAGTGAGTGTGTTAATATTAATATGTGTTCTCTGTCAGTGTGTTAATATTACTGAGGACAGTGGGGGTGTTTTACACTTCACAGGGTGTATCTGACTGTGGGTCATGATGTACACAGTGTGTCAGTGAGTGTGTTAATATTAATCTGTGTTCTCTGTCAGTGTGTTAATATTACTGAGGACAGTGGGGGTGTTTTACACTTCACAGGGTGTATCTGACTGTGGGTCATGATATACACAGTGTGTCAGTGAGTGTGTTAATATTAATCTGTGTTCTCTGTCAGTGTGTTAATATTCCTGAGGACAGTGGGGGTGTTTTACACTTCACAGGGTGTATCTGACTGTGGGTCATGATGTACACAGTGTGTCAGTGAGAGTGTTAATATTAATCTGTGTTCTCTGTCAGTGTGTTAATATTCCTGAGGACAGTGGGGGTGTTTTACACTTCACAGGGTGTATCTGACTTTGGGTCATGATATACACAGTGTGTCAGTGAGTGTGTTTATATTAATCTGTGTTCTCTGTCAGTGTGTTAATATTCCTGAGGACAGTGGGGGTGTTTTACACTTCACAGGGTGTATCTGACTGTGGGTCATGATGTACACAGTGTGTCAGTGAGTGTGTTAATATTAATCTGTGTTCTCTGTCAGTGTGTTAATATTACTGAGGACAGTGGGGGTGTTTTACACTTCACAGGGTGTATCTAACTGTGGGTCATGATATACATAGTGTGTCACTGAGTGTGTTAATATTAATCTGTGTTCTCTGTCAGTGTGTTAATATTACTGAGGACAGTGGGGGTGTTTTACACTTCACAGGGTGTATCTGACTGTGGGTCATGATTTTCACAGTGTGTCAGTGAGTGTGTTAATATTAATCTGTGTTCTCTGTCAGTGTGTTAATATTACTGAGGACAGTGGGGGTGTTTTACACTTCACAGGGTGTATCTGACTGTGGGTCATGATATACACAGTGTGTCAGTGAGTGTGTTAATATTAATCTGTGTTCTCTGTCAGTGTGTTAATATTCCTGAGGACAGTGGGGGTGTTTTACACTTCACAGGGTGTATCTGACTGTGGGTCATGATGTACACAGTGTGTCAGTGAGAGTGCTAATATTAATCTGTGTTCTCTGTCAGTGTGTTAATATTCCTGAGGACAGTGGGGGTGTTTTACACTTCACAGGGTGTATCTGACTTTGGGTCATGATATACACAGTGTGTCAGTGAGTGTGTTAATATTAATCTGTGTTCTCTGTCAGTGTGTTAATATTACTGAGGACAGTGGGGGTGTTTTACACTTCACAGGGTGTATCTGACTGTGGGTCATGATTTTCACAGTGTGTCAGTGAGTGTGTTAATATTAATCTGTGTTCTCTGTCAGTGTGTTAATATTACTGAGGACAGTGGGGGTGTTTTACACTTCACAGGGTGTATCTGACTGTGGGTCATGATATACACTGTGTGTCAGTGAGTGTGTTAATATTAATCTGTGTTCTCTGTCAGTGTGTTAATATTCCTGAGGACAGTGGGGGTGTTTTACACTTCACAGGGTGTATCTGACTGTGGGTCATGATGTACACAGTGTGTCAGTGAGAGTGTTAATATTAATCTGTGTTCTCTGTCAGTGTGTTAATATTCCTGAGGACAGTGGGGGTGTTTTACACTTCACAGGGTGTATCTGACTTTGGGTCATGATATACACAGTGTGTCAGTGAGTGTGTTAATATTAATCTGTGTTCTCTGTCAGTGTGTTAATATTACTGAGGACAGTGGGGGTGTTTTACACTTCACAGGGTGTATCTGACTGTGGGTCATGATGTACACAGTGTGTCAGTGAGTGTGTTAATATTAATCTGTGTTCTCTGTCAGTGTGTTAATATTACTGAGGACAGTGGGGGTGTTTTACACTTCACAGGGTGTATCTGACTGTGGGTCATGATGTACACAGTGTGTCAGTGAGTGTGTTAATATTAATCTGTGTTCTCTGTCAGTGTGTTAATATTCCTGAGGACAGTGGGGGTGTTTTACACTTCACAGGGTGTATCTGACTGTGGGTCATGATGTACACAGTGTGTCAGTGAGAGTGTTAATATTAATCTGTGTTCTCTGTCAGTGTGTTAATATTCCTGAGGACAGTGGGGGTGTTTTACACTTCACAGGGTGTATCTGACTTTGGGTCATGATATACACAGTGTGTCAGTGAGTGTGTTAATATTAATCTGTGTTCTCTGTCAGTGTGTTAATATTACTGAGGACATTGGGGGTGCTTTACACTTCACAGGGTGTATCTGACTGTGGGTCATGATGTACACAGTGTGTCAGTGAGTGTGTTAATATTAATCTGTGTTCTCTGTCAGTGTGCTAATATTACTGAGGACAGTGGGGGTGTTTTACACTTCACAGGGTGTATCTGACTGTGGGTCATGATATACACAGTGTGTCAGTGAGTGTGTTAATATTAATCTGTGTTCTCTGTCAGTGTGCTAATATTACTGAGGACAGTGGGTGTGGTTTACACTTCACAGGGTGTATCTGACTCTGGGTCATGATGTACTCAGTGTGTCAGTGAGTGTGTTAATTTTAATCTGTGTTCTCTGTCAGTGTGTTAATATTGCTGAGGACAGTGGGGGTGTTTTACACTTCACAGGGTGTATCTGACTGGGTCACGATGTACACAGTGTGTCAGTGAGTGTGTTAATATTAATCTGTGTTCTCTGTCAGTGTGTTAATATTACTGAGGACAGTGGGGGTGTTTTACACTTCACAGGGTGTATCTGACTGTGGGTCATGATGTACACAGTGTGTCAGTGAGTGTGTTAATATTAATCTGTGTTCTCTGTCAGTGTGTTAATATTACTGAGGACAGTGGGGGTGTTTTACACTTCACAGGGTGTATCTGACTGTGGGTCATGATATACACAGTGTGTCAGTGAGTGTGTTAATATTAATCTGTGTTCTCTGTCAGTGTGTTAATATTCCTGAGGACAGTGGGGGTGTTTTACACTTCACAGGGTGTATCTGACTGTGGGTCATGATGTACACAGTGTGTCAGTGAGAGTGTTAATATTAATCTGTGTTCTCTGTCAGTGTGTTAATATTCCTGAGGACAGTGGGGGTGTTTTACACTTCACAGGGTGTATCTGACTTTGGGTCATGATATACACAGTGTGTCAGTGAGTGTGTTTATATTAATCTGTGTTCTCTGTCAGTGTGTTAATATTACTGAGGACAGTGGGGGTGTTTTACACTTCACAGGGTGTATCTGACTGTGGGTCATGATGTACACAGTGTGTCAGTGAGTGTGTTAATATTAATCTGTGTTCTCTGTCAGTGTGTTAATATTACTGAGGACAGTGGGGGTGTTTTACACTTCACAGGGTGTATCTAACTGTGGGTCATGATATACATAGTGTGTCACTGAGTGTGTTAATATTAATCTGTGTTCTCTGTCAGTGTGTTAATATTACTGAGGACAGTGGGGGTGTTTTACACTTCACAGGGTATATCTGACTGTGGGTCATGATTTTCACAGTGTGTCAGTGAGTGTGTTAATATTAATCTGTGTTCTCTGTCAGTGTGTTAATATTACTGAGGACAGTGGGGGTGTTTTACACTTCACAGGGTGTATCTGACTGTGGGTCATGATGTACACAGTGTGTCAGTGAGTGTGTTAATATTAATCTGTGTTCTCTGTCAGTGTGCTAATATTACTGAGGACAGTGGGGGTGTTTTACACTTCACAGGGTGTATCTGACTGTGGGTCATGATATACACAGTGTGTCAGTGAGTGTGTTAATATTAATCTGTGTTCTCTGTCAGTGTGCTAATATTACTGAGGACAGTGGGGGTGGTTTACACTTCACAGGGTGTATCTGACTCTGGGTCATGATGTACTCAGTGTGTCAGTGAGTGTGTTAATTTTAATCTGTGTTCTCTGTCAGTGTGTTAATATTGCTGAGGACAGTGGGGGTGTTTTACACTTCACAGGGTGTATCTGACTGTGGGTCACGATGTACACAGTGTGTCAGTGAGTGTGTTAATATTAATCTGTGTTCTCTGTCAGTGTGTTAATATTACTGAGGACAGTGGGGGTGTTTTACACTTCACAGGGTGTATCTGACTGTGGGTCATGATGTACACAGTGTGTCAGTGAGTGTGTTAATATTAATCTGTGTTCTCTGTCACTGTGTTAATATTACTGAGGACAGTGGGGGTGTTTTACACTTCACAGGGTGTATCTGACTGTGGGTCATGATATACACAGTGTGTCAGTGAGTGTGTTAATATTAATCTGTGTTCTCTGTCAGTGTGTTAATATTCCTGAGGACAGTGGGGGTGTTTTACACTTCACAGGGTGTATCTGACTGTGGGTCATGATGTACACAGTGTGTCAGTGAGAGTGTTAATATTAATCTGTGTTCTCTGTCAGTGTGTTAATATTCCTGAGGACAGTGGGGGTGTTTTACACTTCACAGGGTGTATCTGACTTTGGGTCATGATATACACAGTGTGTCAGTGAGTGTGTTTATATTAATCTGTGTTCTCTGTCAGTGTGTTAATATTACTGAGGACAGTGGGGGTGTTTTACACTTCACAGGGTGTATCTGACTGTGGGTCATGATGTACACAGTGTGTCAGTGAGTGTGTTAATATTAATCTGTGTTCTCTGTCAGTGTGTTAATATTACTGAGGACAGTGGGGGTGTTTTACACTTCACAGGGTGTATCTAACTGTGGGTCATGATATACATAGTGTGTCACTGAGTGTGTTAATATTAATCTGTGTTCTCTGTCAGTGTGTTAATATTACTGAGGACAGTGGGGGTGTTTTACACTTCACAGGGTGTATCTGACTGTGGGTCATGATTTTCACAGTGTGTCAGTGAGTGTGTTAATATTAATCTGTGTTCTCTGTCAGTGTGTTAATATTACTGAGGACAGTGGGGGTGTTTTACACTTCACAGGGTGTATCTGACTGTGGGTCATGATATACACAGTGTGTCAGTGAGTGTGTTAATATTAATCTGTGTTCTCTGTCAGTGTGTTAATATTCCTGAGGACAGTGGGGGTGTTTTACACTTCACAGGGTGTATCTGACTGTGGGTCATGATGTACACAGTGTGTCAGTGAGAGTGTTAATATTAATCTGTGTTCTCTGTCAGTGTGTTAATATTCCTGAGGACAGTGGGGGTGTTTTACACTTCACAGGGTGTATCTGACTTTGGGTCATGATATACACAGTGTGTCAGTGAGTGTGTTAATATTAATCTGTGTTCTCTGTCAGTGTGTTAATATTACTGAGGACAGTGGGGGTGTTTTACACTTCACAGGGTGTATCTGACTGTGGGTCATGATTTTCACAGTGTGTCAGTGAGTGTGTTAATATTAATCTGTGTTCTCTGTCAGTGTGTTAATATTACTGAGGACAGTGGGGGTGTTTTACACTTCACAGGGTATATCTGACTGTGGGTCATGATTTTCACAGTGTGTCAGTGAGTGTGTTAATATTAATCTGTGTTCTCTGTCAGTGTGTTAATATTACTGAGGACAGTGGGGGTGTTTTACACTTCACAGGGTGTATCTGACTTTGGGTCATGATATACACAGTGTGTCAGTGAGTGTGTTAATATTAATCTGTGTTCTCTGTCAGTGTGTTAATATTACTGAGGACAGTGGGGGTGTTTTACACTTCACAGGGTGTATCTGACTGTGGGTCATGATTTTCACAGTGTGTCAGTGAGTGTGTTAATATTAATCTGTGTTCTCTGTCAGTGTGTTAATATTACTGAGGACAGTGGGGGTGTTTTACACTTCACAGGGTATATCTGACTGTGGGTCATGATTTTCACAGTGTGTCAGTGAGTGTGTTAATATTAATCTGTGTTCTCTGTCAGTGTGTTAATATTACTGAGGACAGTGGGGGTGTTTTACACTTCACAGGGTGTATCTGACTGTGGGTCATGATGTACACAGTGTGTCAGTGAGTGTGTTAATATTAATCTGTGTTCTCTGTCAGTGTGCTAATATTACTGAGGACAGTGGGGGTGTTTTACACTTCACAGGGTGTATCTGACTGTGGGTCATGATATACACAGTGTGTCAGTGAGTGTGTTAATATTAATCTGTGTTCTCTGTCAGTGTGCTAATATTACTGAGGACAGTGGGGGTGGTTTACACTTCACAGGGTGTATCTGACTCTGGGTCATGATGTACTCAAAGTGTCAGTGAGTGTGTTAATTTTAATCTGTGTTCTCTGTCAGTGTGTTAATATTGCTGAGGACAGTGGGGGTGTTTTACACTTCACAGGGTGTATCTGACTGTGGGTCACGATGTACACAGTGTGTCAGTGAGTGTGTTAATATTAATCTGTGTTCTCTGTCAGTGTGTTAATATTACTGAGGACAGTGGGGGTGTTTTACACTTCACAGGGTGTATCTGACTGTGGGTCATGATGTACACAGTGTGTCAGTGAGTGTGTTAATATTAATCTGTGTTCTCTGTCAGTGTGTTAATATTACTGAGGACAGTGGGGGTGTTTTACACTTCACAGGGTGTATCTGACTGTGGGTCATGATATACACAGTGTGTCAGTGAGTGTGTTAATATTAATCTGTGTTCTCTGTCAGTGTGTTAATATTCCTGAGGACAGTGGGGGTGTTTTACACTTCACAGGGTGTATCTGACTGTGGGTCATGATGTACACAGTGTGTCAGTGAGAGTGTTAATATTAATCTGTGTTCTCTGTCAGTGTGTTAATATTCCTGAGGACAGTGGGGGTGTTTTACACTTCACAGGGTGTATCTGACTTTGGGTCATGATATACACAGTGTGTCAGTGAGTGTGTTTATATTAATCTGTGTTCTCTGTCAGTGTGTTAATATTACTGAGGACAGTGGGGGTGTTTTACACTTCACAGGGTGTATCTGACTGTGGGTCATGATGTACACAGTGTGTCAGTGAGTGTGTTAATATTAATCTGTGTTCTCTGTCAGTGTGTTAATATTACTGAGGACAGTGGGGGTGTTTTACACTTCACAGGGTGTATCTAACTGTGGGTCATGATATACATAGTGTGTCACTGAGTGTGTTAATATTAATCTGTGTTCTCTGTCAGTGTGTTAATATTACTGAGGACAGTGGGGGTGTTTTACACTTCACAGGGTGTATCTGACTGTGGGTCATGATTTTCACAGTGTGTCAGTGAGTGTGTTAATATTAATCTGTGTTCTCTGTCAGTGTGTTAATATTACTGAGGACAGTGGGGGTGTTTTACACTTCACAGGGTGTATCTGACTGTGGGTCATGATATACACAGTGTGTCAGTGAGTGTGTTAATATTAATCTGTGTTCTCTGTCAGTGTGTTAATATTCCTGAGGACAGTGGGGGTGTTTTACACTTCACAGGGTGTATCTGACTGTGGGTCATGATGTACACAGTGTGTCAGTGAGAGTGTTAATATTAATCTGTGTTCTCTGTCAGTGTGTTAATATTCCTGAGGACAGTGGGGGTGTTTTACACTTCACAGGGTGTATCTGACTTTGGGTCATGATATACACAGTGTGTCAGTGAGTGTGTTAATATTAATCTGTGTTCTCTGTCAGTGTGTTAATATTACTGAGGACAGTGGGGGTGTTTTACACTTCACAGGGTGTATCTGACTGTGGGTCATGATTTTCACAGTGTGTCAGTGAGTGTGTTAATATTAATCTGTGTTCTCTGTCAGTGTGTTAATATTACTGAGGACAGTGGGGGTGTTTTACACTTCACAGGGTGTATCTGACTGTGGGTCATGATATACACAGTGTGTCAGTGAGTGTGTTAATATTAATCTGTGTTCTCTGTCAGTGTGTTAATATTCCTGAGGACAGTGGGGGTGTTTTACACTTCACAGGGTGTATCTGACTGTGGGTCATGATGTACACAGTGTGTCAGTGAGAGTGTTAATATTAATCTGTGTTCTCTGTCAGTGTGTTAATATTCCTGAGGACAGTGGGGGTGTTTTACACTTCACAGGGTGTATCTGACTTTGGGTCATGATATACACAGTGTGTCAGTGAGTGTGTTAATATTAATCTGTGTTCTCTGTCAGTGTGTTAATATTACTGAGGACAGTGGGGGTGTTTTACACTTCACAGGGTGTATCTGACTGTGGGTCATGATGTACACAGTGTGTCAGTGAGTGTGTTAATATTAATCTGTGTTCTCTGTCAGTGTGTTAATATTACTGAGGACAGTGGGGGTGTTTTACACTTCACAGGGTGTATCTAACTGTGGGTCATGATATACATAGTGTGTCAGTGAGTGTGTTAATATTAATCTGTGTTCTCTGTCAGTGTGTTAATATTACTGAGGACAGTGGGGGTGTTTTACACTTCACAGGGTGTATCTGACTGTGGGTCATGATGTACACAGTGTGTCAGTGAGTGTGTTAATATTAATCTGTGTTCTCTGTCAGTGTGTTAATATTACTGAGGACAGTGGGGGTGTTTTACACTTCACAGGGTGCATCTGACTGTGGGTCATGATATACACAGTGTGTCAGTGAGTGTGTTAATATTAATCTGTGTTCTCTGTCAGTGTGTTAGTATTACTGAGGACAGTGGGGATGTTTTACACTTCACAGGGTGTATCTGACTCTGGGTCATGATATACACAGTGTGTCAGTGAGTATGTTAATATTAATCTGTGTTCTCTGTCAGTGTGTTAATATTCCTGAGGACAGTGGGGGTGTTTTACACTTCACAGGGTGTATCTGACTGTGGGTCATGATATACACAGTGTGTCAGTGAGTGTGTTAATATTAATCTGTGTTCTCTGTCAGTGTGTTAATATTCCTGAGGACAGTGGGGGTGTTTTACACTTCACAGGGTGTATCTGACTGTGGGTCATGATGTACACAGTGTGTCAGTGAGTGTGTTAATATTAATCTGTGTTCTCTGTCAGTGTGTTAATATTACTGAGGACAGTGGGGGTGTTTTACACTTCACAGGGTGTATCTGGCTGTGGGTCATGATATACACAGTGTGTCAGTGAGAGTGTTAATATTAATCTGTGTTCTCTGTCAGTGTGTTAATATTACTGAGGACAGTGGGGGTGTTTTACACTTCACAGGGTGTATCTGACTGTGGGTCATGGTATACACAGTGTGTCAGTGAGTGTGTTAATATTAATTTGTGTTCTCTGTCAGGTGTTAATATTCCTGAGGACAGTGGGGTGTTTTACACTTCACAGGGTGTATCTGACTGTGGGTCATGATATACACAGTGTGTCAGTGAGTGTGTTAATATTAATCTGTGTTCTCAGTCTGTGTGTTAATATTACTGAGGACAGTGGGGATGTTTTACACTTCACAGGGTGTATCTGACTGTGGGTCATGATGTACACAGTGTGTCAGTGAGTGTGTTAATATTAATCTGTGTTCTCTGTCAGTGTGTTAATGTTCCTGAGGACAGTGGGGGTGTTTTACTCTTCACCGGGTGTATCTGACTGTGGGTCATGATATACACAGTGTGTCAGTGAGAGTGTTAATATTAATCTGTGTTCTCTGTCAGTGTGTTAATATTACTGAGGACAGTGGGGGTGTTTTACACTTCACAGGGTGTATCTGACTGTGGGTCATGGTATACACAGTGTGTCAGTGAGTGTGTTAATATTAATTAGTGTTCTCTGTCAGGTGTTAATATTCCTGAGGACAGTGGGGTGTTTTACACCTCACAGGGTGTATCTGACTGTGGGTCATGATATACACAGTGTGTCAGTGAGTGTGTTAATATTAATCTGTGTTCTCAGTCAGTGTGTTAATATTACTGAGGACAGTGGGGATGTTTTACACTTCACCGGGTGTATCTGACTGTGGGTCATGATATACACTGTGTCAGTGAGTGTGTTAATATTAATCTGTGTTCTCTGTCAGTGTGTTAATATTCCTGAGGACAGTGGGGGTGTTTTACACTTCACAGGGTGTATCTGGCTGTGGGTCATGATATACACAGTGTGTCAGTGAGTGTGTTAATATTAATCTGTGTTCTCTGTCAGTGTGTTAATATTACTGAGGACAGTGTGCATGTTTTACACTTTACAGGGTGTATCTGACTGTGGGTCATGATGTACACAGTGTGTCAGTGAGTGTGTTAATATTAATCTGTGTTCTCTGTCAGTGTGTTAATATTCCTGAGGACAGTGGGGGTGTTTTACACTTCACCGGGTGTATCTGACTGTGGGTCATGATGTACACAGTGTGTCAGTGAGTGTGTTAATATTAATCTGTGTTCTCTGTCAGTGTGTTAATATTCCTGAGGACAGTGGGGGTGTTTTACACTTCACAGGGTGTATCTGACTGTGGGTCATGATATACACAGTGTGTCAGTGAGTGTGTTAATATTAATCTGTGTTCTCTGTCAGTGTGTTAATATTCCTGAGGACAGTGGGGATGTTTTACACGTCACAGGGTTTATCTGACTGTGGGTCATGATGTACACAGTGTGTCAGTGAGTGTGTTAATATTAATCTTGTTCTCTGTCAGTGTGTTAATATTCCTGAGGACAGTGGAGGTGTTTTACACTTCACCGGGTGTATCTGACTGTGGGTCATGATATACACTGTGTCAGTGAGTGTGTTAATATTAATCTGTGTTCTCTGTCAGTGTGTTAATATTCCTGAGGACAGTGGGGGTGTTTTACACTTCACAGGGTGTATCTGGCTGTGGGTCATGATATACACAGTGTGTCAGTGAGTTTGTTAATATTAATCTGTGTTCTCTGTCAGTGTGTTAATATTACTGAGGACAGTGTGCATGTTTTACACTTTACAGGGTGTATCTGACTGTGGGTCATGATGTACACAGTGTGTCAGTGAGTGTGTTAATATTAATCTGTGTTCTCTGTCAGTGTGTTAATATTCCTGAGGACAGTGGAGGTGTTTTACACTTCACAGGGTGTATCTGACTGTGGGTCATGATGTACACAGTGTGTCAGTGAGTGTGTTAATATTAATCTGTGTTCTCTGTCAGTGTGTTAATGTTCCTGAGGACAGTGGGGGTGTTTTACTCTTCACCGGGTGTATCTGACTGTGGGTCATGATGTACACAGTGTGTCATTGAGTGTGTTAATATTAATCTGTGTTCTCTGTCAGTGTGTTAATATTACTGAGGACAGTGGGGATGTTTTACACTTCACCGGGTGTATCTGACTGTGGGTCATGATATACACAGTGTGTCAGTGAGTGTGTTAATATTAATCTGTGTTCTCTGTCAGTGTGTTAATATTACTGAGGACAGTGGGGGTGTTTTACACTTCACCGGGTGTATCTGACTGTGGGTCATGATGTACACAGTGTGTCAGTGAGTGTGTTAATATTAATCTGTGTTCTCTGTCAGTGTGTTAATATTCCTGAGGACAGTGGGGGTGTTTTACACTTCACAGGGTGTATCTGACTGTGGGTCATGATATACACAGTGTGTCAGTGAGTGTGTTAATATTAATCTGTGTTCTCTGTCAGTGTGTTAATATTCCTGAGGACAGTGGGGATGTTTTACACGTCACAGGGTTTATCTGACTGTGGGTCATGATGTACACAGTGTGTCAGTGAGTGTGTTAATATTAATCTGTGTTCTCTGTCAGTGTGTTAATATTCCTGAGGACAGTGGGGGTGTTTTACACTTCACAGGGTGTATCTGACTGTGGGTCATGATATACACAGTGTGTCAGTGAGTGTGTTAATATTAATCTGTGTTCTCTGTCAGTGTGTTAATATTACTGAGGACAGTGGGGGTGTTTTACACTTCACAGGGTGTATCTGGCTGTGGGTCATGATATACACAGTGTGTCAGTGAGAGTGTTAATATTAATCTGTGTTCTCTGTCAGTGTGTTAATATTACTGAGGACAGTGGGGGTGTTTTACACTTCACAGGGTGTATCTGACTGTGGGTCATGGTATACACAGTGTGTCAGTGAGTGTGTTAATATTAATTTGTGTTCTCTGTCAGGTGTTAATATTCCTGAGGACAGTGGGGTGTTTTACACTTCACAGGGTGTATCTGACTGTGGGTCATGATATACACAGTGTGTCAGTGAGTGTGTTAATATTAATCTGTGTTCTCAGTCTGTGTGTTAATATTACTGAGGACAGTGGGGATGTTTTACACTTCACAGGGTGTATCTGACTGTGGGTCATGATGTACACAGTGTGTCAGTGAGTGTGTTAATATTAATCTGTGTTCTCTGTCAGTGTGTTAATGTTCCTGAGGACAGTGGGGGTGTTTTACTCTTCACCGGGTGTATCTGACTGTGGGTCATGATATACACAGTGTGTCAGTGAGAGTGTTAATATTAATCTGTGTTCTCTGTCAGTGTGTTAATATTACTGAGGACAGTGGGGGTGTTTTACACTTCACAGGGTGTATCTGACTGTGGGTCATGGTATACACAGTGTGTCAGTGAGTGTGTTAATATTAATTAGTGTTCTCTGTCAGGTGTTAATATTCCTGAGGACAGTGGGGTGTTTTACACCTCACAGGGTGTATCTGACTGTGGGTCATGATATACACAGTGTGTCAGTGAGTGTGTTAATATTAATCTGTGTTCTCAGTCAGTGTGTTAATATTACTGAGGACAGTGGGGATGTTTTACACTTCACCGGGTGTATCTGACTGTGGGTCATGATATACACTGTGTCAGTGAGTGTGTTAATATTAATCTGTGTTCTCTGTCAGTGTGTTAATATTCCTGAGGACAGTGGGGGTGTTTTACACTTCACAGGGTGTATCTGGCTGTGGGTCATGATATACACAGTGTGTCAGTGAGTGTGTTAATATTAATCTGTGTTCTCTGTCAGTGTGTTAATATTACTGAGGACAGTGTGCATGTTTTACACTTTACAGGGTGTATCTGACTGTGGGTCATGATGTACACAGTGTGTCAGTGAGTGTGTTAATATTAATCTGTGTTCTCTGTCAGTGTGTTAATATTCCTGAGGACAGTGGGGGTGTTTTACACTTCACCGGGTGTATCTGACTGTGGGTCATGATGTACACAGTGTGTCAGTGAGTGTGTTAATATTAATCTGTGTTCTCTGTCAGTGTGTTAATATTCCTGAGGACAGTGGGGGTGTTTTACACTTCACAGGGTGTATCTGACTGTGGGTCATGATATACACAGTGTGTCAGTGAGTGTGTTAATATTAATCTGTGTTCTCTGTCAGTGTGTTAATATTCCTGAGGACAGTGGGGATGTTTTACACGTCACAGGGTTTATCTGACTGTGGGTCATGATGTACACAGTGTGTCAGTGAGTGTGTTAATATTAATCTGTGTTCTCTGTCAGTGTGTTAATATTCCTGAGGACAGTGGAGGTGTTTTACACTTCACCGGGTGTATCTGACTGTGGGTCATGATATACACTGTGTCAGTGAGTGTGTTAATATTAATCTGTGTTCTCTGTCAGTGTGTTAATATTCCTGAGGACAGTGGGGGTGTTTTACACTTCACAGGGTGTATCTGGCTGTGGGTCATGATATACACAGTGTGTCAGTGAGTTTGTTAATATTAATCTGTGTTCTCTGTCAGTGTGTTAATATTACTGAGGACAGTGTGCATGTTTTACACTTTACAGGGTGTATCTGACTGTGGGTCATGATGTACACAGTGTGTCAGTGAGTGTGTTAATATTAATCTGTGTTCTCTGTCAGTGTGTTAATATTCCTGAGGACAGTGGAGGTGTTTTACACTTCACAGGGTGTATCTGACTGTGGGTCATGATGTACACAGTGTGTCAGTGAGTGTGTTAATATTAATCTGTGTTCTCTGTCAGTGTGTTAATGTTCCTGAGGACAGTGGGGGTGTTTTACTCTTCACCGGGTGTATCTGACTGTGGGTCATGATGTACACAGTGTGTCATTGAGTGTGTTAATATTAATCTGTGTTCTCTGTCAGTGTGTTAATATTACTGAGGACAGTGGGGATGTTTTACACTTCACCGGGTGTATCTGACTGTGGGTCATGATATACACAGTGTGTCAGTGAGTGTGTTAATATTAATCTGTGTTCTCTGTCAGTGTGTTAATATTACTGAGGACAGTGGGGGTGTTTTACACTTCACCGGGTGTATCTGACTGTGGGTCATGATGTACACAGTGTGTCAGTGAGTGTGTTAATATTAATCTGTGTTCTCTGTCAGTGTGTTAATATTCCTGAGGACAGTGGGGGTGTTTTACACTTCACAGGGTGTATCTGACTGTGGGTCATGATATACACAGTGTGTCAGTGAGTGTGTTAATATTAATCTGTGTTCTCTGTCAGTGTGTTAATATTCCTGAGGACAGTGGGGATGTTTTACACGTCACAGGGTTTATCTGACTGTGGGTCATGATGTACACAGTGTGTCAGTGAGTGTGTTAATATTAATCTGTGTTCTCTGTCAGTGTGTTAATATTCCTGAGGACAGTGGGGGTGTTTTACACTTCACAGGGTGTATCTGACTGTGGGTCATGATATACACAGTGTGTCAGTGAGTGTGTTAATATTAATCTGTGTTCTCTGTCAGTGTGTTAATATTACTGAGGACAGTGGGGGTGTTTTACACTTCACAGGGTGTATCTGACTGTGGGTCATGATATACACAGTGTGTCAGTGAGTGTGTTAATATTAATCTGTGTTCTCTGTCAGTGTATTAATATTACTGAGGACAGTGGTGATGTTTTACACTTCACAGGGTGTATCTGGCTGTGGGTCATGATATACACAGTGTGTCAGTGAGTGTGTTAATATTAATCTGTGTTCTCTGTCAGTGTGTTAATATTCCTGAGGACAGTGGGGGTGTTTTACACTTCACAGGGTGTATCTGACTGTGGGTCATGATATACACAGTGTGTCAGTGAGTGTGTTAATATTAATCTGTGTTCTCTGTCAGTGTTTTAATATTACTGAGGACAGTGGGGGTGTTTTACACTTCACAGGGTGTATCTGACTGTGGGTCATGATGTACACAGTGTGTCAGTGAGTGTGTTAATATTAATCTGTGTTCTCTGTCAGTGCGTTAATATTACTGAGGACAGTGGGGGTGTTTCACACTTCACAGGGTGTATCTGACTGTGGGTCATGATATACACAGTGTGTCAGTGAGTGTGTTAATATTAATCTGTGTTCTCTGTCAGTGTGCTAATATTACTGAGGACAGTGGGGGTGTTTTACACTTCACAGGGTGTATCTGACTGTGGGTCATGATATACACAGTGTGTCAGTGAGTGTGTTAATATTAATCTGTGTTCTCTGTCAGTGTGTTAATATTACTGAGGACAGTGGGGGTGGTTTACACTTCACAGGGTGTATCTGACTCTGGGTCATGATGTACTCAGTGTGTCAGTGAGTGTGTTAATATTAATCTGTGTTCTCTGTCAGTGTGTTAATATTGCTGAGGACAGTGGGGGTGTTTTACACTTCAGAGGGTATATCTGACTGTGGGTCACGATGTACACAGTGTGTCAGTGAGTGTGTTAATATTAATCTGTGTTCTCTGTCAGTGTGTTAATATTACTGAGGACAGTGGGGGTGTTTTACACTTCACAGGGTGTATCTGACTGTGGGTCATGATGTACACAGTGTGTCAGTGAGTGTGTTAATATTAATCTGTGTTCTCTGTCAGTGTGTTAATATTACTGAGGACAGTGGGGGTGTTTTACACTTCACAGGGTGTATCTGACTGTGGGTCATGATATACACAGTGTGTCAGTGAGTGTGTTAATATTAATCTGTGTTCTCTGTCAGTGTGTTAATATTCCTGAGGACAGTGGGGGTGTTTTACACTTCACAGGGTGTATCTGACTGTGGGTCATGATGTCCACAGTGTGTCAGTGAGAGTGTTAATATTAATCTGTGTTCTCTGTCAGTGTGTTAATATTCCTGAGGACAGTGGGGGTGTTTTACACTTCACAGGGTGTATCTGACTGTGGGTCATGATATACACAGTGTGTCAGTGAGTGTGTTAATATTAATCTGTGTTCTCTGTCAGTGTGTTAATATTACTGAGGACAGTGGGGGTGTTTTACACTTCACAGGGTGTATCTGACTGTGGGTCATGATGTACACAGTGTGTCAGTGAGTGTGTTAATATTAATCTGTGTTCTCTGTCAGTGTGTTAATATTCCTGAGGACAGTGGGGTTGTTTTACACTTCACAGGGTGTATCTGGCTGTGGGTCATGATATACATAGTGTGTCAGTGAGTGTGTTAATATTAATCTGTGTTCTCTGTCAGTGTGTTAATATTACTGAGGACAGTGGGGGTGTTTTACACTTCACAGGGTGTATCTGACTGTGGGTCATGATTTCAACAGTGTATCAGTGAGTGTGTTAATATTAATCTGTATTCTCTGTCAGTGTGTTAATATTACTGAGGACAGTGGGGGTGTTTTACACTTCACAGGGTGGATCTGACTGTGGGTCATGATATACACAGTGTGTCAGTGAGTGTGTTAATATTAATCTGTGTTCTCTCAGTGTGTTAATATTCCTGAGGACAGTGGGGGTGTTTTACACTTCACAGGGTGTATCTGACTGTGGGTCATGGTATACACAGTGTATCAGTGAGTGTGTTAATATTAATTTGTGTTCTCTGTCAGGTGTTAATATTCCTGAGGACAGTGGGGTGTTTTACACTTCACAGGGTGTATCTGACTGTGGGTCATGATATACACAGTGTGTCAGTGAGTGTGTTAATATTAATCTGTGTTCTCAGTCAGTGTGTTAATATTACTGAGGACAGTGGGGATGTTTTACACATCACCGGGTGTATCTGACTGTGGGTCTTAATATACACTGTGTCAGTGAGTGTGTTAATATTAATCTGTGTTCTCTGTCAGTGTGTTAATATTCCTGAGGACAGTGGGGGTGTTTTACACTTCACAGGGTGTATCTGGCTGTGGGTCATGATATACACAGTGTGTCAGTGAGTGTGTTAATATTAATCTGTGTTCTCTGTCAGTGTGTTAATATTACTGAGGACAGTGTGCATGTTTTACACTTTACAGGGTGTATCTGACTGTGGGTCATGATGTACACAGTGTGTCAGTGAGTGTGTTAATATTAATCTGTGTTCTCTGTCAGTGTGTTAATATTCCTGAGGACAGTGGGGGTGTTTTACACTTCACAGGGTGTATCTGACTGTGGGTCATGATGTACACAGTGTGTCAGTGAGTGTGTTAATATTAATCTGTGTTCTCTGTCAGTGTGTTAATGTTCCTGAGGACAGTGGGGGTGTTTTACTCTTCACCGGGTGTATCTGACTGTGGGTCATGATATACACAGTGTGTCAGTGAGTGTGTTAATATTAATCTGTGTTCTCTGTCAGTGTGTTAATATTCCTGAGGACAGTGGGGATGTTTTACACGTCACAGGGTTTATCTGACTGTGGGTCATGATGTACACAGTGTGTCAGTGAGTGTGTTAATATTAATCTGTGTTCTCTGTCAGTGTGTTAATATTCCTGAGGACAGTGGGGATGTTTTACACGTCACAGGGTTTATCTGACTGTGGGTCATGATGTACACAGTGTGTCAGTGAGTGTGTTAATATTAATCTGTGTTCTCTGTCAGTGTGTTAATATTCCTGAGGACAGTGGGGGTGTTTTACACTTCACAGGGTGTATCTGACTGTGGGTCATGATATACACAGTGTGTCAGTGAGTGTGTTAATATTAATCTGTGTTCTCTGTCAGTGTGTTAATATTCCTGAGGACAGTGGGGGTGTTTTACACTTCACAGGGTGTATCTGACTGTGGGTCATGATATACACAGTGTGTCAGTGAGTGTGTTAATAATAATCTGTGTTCTCTGTCAGTGTGTTAATATTACTGAGGACAGTGGGGGTGTTTTACACTTCACAGGGTGTATCTGACTGTGGGTCATGATATACACAGTGTGTCAGTGAGTGTGTTAATATTAATCTGTGTTCTCTGTCAGTGTGTTAATATTACTGAGGACAGTGGGGGTGTTTTACACTTCACAGGGTGTATCTGACTGTGGGTCATGATGTACACAGTGTGTCAGTGAGTGTGTTAATATTAATCTGTGTTCTCTGTCAGTGTGTTAATATTACTGAGGACAGTGGGGGTGTTTTACACTTCACAGGGTGTATCTGACTCTGGGTCATGATATACATAGTGTGTCAGTGAGTGTGTTAATATTAATCTGTGTTCTCTGTCAGTGTGTTAATATTCCTGAGGACAGTGGGAGTGTTTTAAACTTCACAGGGTGTATCTGACTGTGGGTCATGGTATACACAGTGTGTCAGTGAGTGTGTTAATGTTAATCTGTGTTCTCTGTCAGTGTGTTAATATTGCTGAGGACAGTGGGGGTGTTTTACACTTCACAGGGTGTATCTGACTGTGGGTCATGATATACACAGTGTGTCAGTGAGTGTGTTAATATTAATCTGTGTTCTCTGTCAGTGTGTGAATATTACTGAGGACAGTGGGGATGTTTTACACTTCACAGGGTGTATCTGACTGTGGGTCATGATATACACAGTGTGTCAGTGAGTGTGTTAATATTAATCTGTGTTCTCTGTCAGTGTATTAATATTACTGAGGACAGTGGGGATGTTTTACACTTCACAGGGTGTATCTGACTGTGGGTCATGATATGCACAGTGTGTCAGTGAGTGTGTTTGTATTAATCTGTGTTCTCTGTCAGGTGTTAATATTCCTGAGGACAGTGGGGGTGTTTTACACTTCACAGGGTTTATCTGACTGTGGGTCATGATATACACAGTGTGTCAGTGAGTGTGTTAATATTAATCTGTGTTCTCTGTCAGTGTGTTAATATTTCTGAGGACAGTGGGGATGTTTTACACTTCACAGGGTGTATCTGACTTTGGGTCATGATATACACAGTGTGTCAGTGAGTGTGTTAATATTAATCTGTGTTCTCTGTCAGTGTGTTAATATTACTGAGGACAGTGGGGGTGTTTTCCACTTCACAGGGTGTATCTGACTGTGGGTAATGATATGCACAGTGTGTCAGTGAGTGTGTTAATATTAATCTGTGTTCTCTGTCAGTGTGTTAATATTGCTGAGGACAGTGGGGGTTTTTTACACTTCACAGGGTGTATCTGGCTGTGAGTCATGATGTACACAGTGTGTCAGTGAGTGTGTTAATATTAATCTGTGTTCTCTGTCAGTGTGTTAATATTCCTGAGGACAGTGGGGGTGTTTTAAACTTCACAGGGTGTATCTGACTGTGGGTCATGATATACACAGTGTGTCAGTGAGAGTGTTAATATTAATCTGTGTTCTCTGTCAGTGTGTTAATATTACTGAGGACAGTGGGGGTGTTTAACACTTCACCGGGTGTATCTGACTGTGGGTCATGATGTACACAGTGTGTCAGTGAGTGTGTTAATATTAATCTGTGTTCTCTGTCAGTGTGTTAATATTCCTGAGGACAGTGGGGGTGTTTTAAACTTCACAGGGTGTATCTGACTGTGGGTGATGATATACACAGTGTGTCAGTGAGTTTGTTAATATTAATCTGTGTTCTCTGTCAGTGTGTTAATATTCCTGAGGACAGTGGGGGTGTTTTACACTTCACAGGGTGTATCTGACTGTGGGTCATGATATACAGAGTGTGTCAGTGAGTGTGTTAATATTAATCTGTGTTCTCTGTCAGTGTGTTAATATTCCTGAGGACAGTGGGGGTGTTTTACACTTCACAGGGTGTATCTGACTGTGGGTCATGATATACACAGTGTGTCAGTGAGTGTGTTAATATTAATCTGTGTTCTCTGTCAGTGTGTGAATATTACTGAGGACAGTGGGGATGTTTTACACTTCACAGGGTGTATCTGACTGTGGGTCATGATATACACAGTGTGTCAGTGAGTGTGTTAATATTAATCTGTGTTCTCTGTCAGTGTATTAATATTACTGAGGACAGTGGGGATGTTTTACACTTCACAGGGTGTATCTGACTGTGGGTCATGATATGCACAGTGTGTCAGTGAGTGTGTTTGTATTAATCTGTGTTCTCTGTCAGGTGTTAATATTCCTGAGGACAGTGGGGGTGTTTTACACTTCACAGGCTTTATCTGACTGTGGGTCATGATATACACAGTGTGTCAGTGAGTGTGTTAATATTAATCTGTGTTCTCTGTCAGTGTGTTAATATTTCTGAGGACAGTGGGGATGTTTTACACTTCACAGGGTGTATCTGACTTTGGGTCATGATATACACAGTGTGTCAGTGAGTGTGTTAATATTAATCTGTGTTCTCTGTCAGTGTGTTAATATTACTGAGGACAGTGGGGGTGTTTTCCACTTCACAGGGTGTATCTGACTGTGGGTAATGATATGCACAGTGTGTCAGTGAGTGTGTTAATATTAATCTGTGTTGTCTGTCAGTGTGTTAATATTGCTGAGGACAGTGGGGGTTTTTTACAATTCACAGGGTGTATCTGGCTGTGAGTCATGATGTACACAGTGTGTCAGTGAGTGTGTTAATATTAATCTGTGTTCTCTGTCAGTGTGTTAATATTACTGAGGACAGTGGGGGTGTTTTACACTTCACAGGGTGTATCTGACTGTGGGTCATGATATACACAGTGTGTCAGTGAGTGTGTTAATATTAATCTGTGTTCTCTGTCAGTGTGTTAATATTACTGAGGACAGTGGGGGTGTTTTACACTTCACAGGGTGTATCTGACTGTGGGTCATGATGTACACAGTGTGTCAGTGAGTGTGTTAATATTAATCTGTGTTCTCTGTCAGTGTGTTAATATTACTGAGGACAGTGGGGGTGTTTTACACTTCACAGGGTGTATCTGACTCTGGGTCATGATATACATAGTGTGTCAGTGAGTGTGTTAATATTAATCTGTGTTCTCTGTCAGTGTGTTAATATTCCTGAGGACAGTGGGGGTGTTTTAAACTTCACAGGGTGTATCTGACTGTGGGTCATGGTATACACAGTGTGTCATTGAGTGTGTTAATGTTAATCTGTGTTCTCTGTCAGTGTGTTAATATTGCTGAGGACAGTGGGGGTGTTTTACACTTCACAGGGTGTATCTGACTGTGGGTCATGATATACACAGTGTGTCAGTGAGTGTGTTAATATTGATCTGTGTTCTCTGTCAGTGTGTGAATATTACTGAGGACAGTGGGGATGTTTTACACTTCACAGGGTGTATCTGACTGTGGGTCATGATATACACAGTGTGTCAGTGAGTGTGTTAATATTAATCTGTGTTCTCTGTCAGTGTATTAATATTACTGAGGACAGTGGGGATGTTTTACACTTCACAGGGTGTATCTGACTGTGGGTCATGATATGCACAGTGTGTCAGTGAGTGTGTTTGTATTAATCTGTGTTCTCTGTCAGGTGTTAATATTCCTGAGGACAGTGGGGGTGTTTTACACTTCACAGGGTTTATCTGACTGTGGGTCATGATATACACAGTGTGTCAGTGAGTGTGTTAATATTAATCTGTGTTCTCTGTCAGTGTGTTAATATTTCTGAGGACAGTGGGGATGTTTTACACTTCACAGGGTGTATCTGACTTTGGGTCATGATATACACAGTGTGTCAGTGAGTGTGTTAATATTAATCTGTGTTCTCTGTCAGTGTGTTAATATTACTGAGGACAGTGGGGGTGTTTTCCACTTCACAGGGTGTATCTGACTGCGGGTAATGATATGCACAGTGTGTCAGTGAGTGTGTTAATATTAATCTGTGTTGTCTGTCAGTGTGTTAATATTGCTGAGGACAGTGGGGGTTTTTTACACTTCACAGGGTGTATCTGGCTGTGAGTCATGATGTACACAGTGTGTCAGTGAGTGTGTTAATATTAATCTGTGTTCTCTGTCAGTGTGTTAATATTACTGAGGACAGTGGGGGTGTTTTACACTTCACAGGGTGTATCTGACTGTGGGTCATGATATACACAGTGTGTCAGTGAGTGTGTTAATATTAATCTGTGTTCTCTGTCAGTGTGTTAATATTACTGAGGACAGTGGGGGTGTTTTACACTTCACAGGGTGTATCTGACTGTGGGTCATGATGTACACAGTGTGTCAGTGAGTGTGTTAATATTAATCTGTGTTCTCTGTCAGTGTGTTAATATTACTGAGGACAGTGGGGGTGTTTTACACTTCACAGGGTGTATCTGACTCTGGGTCATGATATACATAGTGTGTCAGTGAGTGTGTTAATATTAATCTGTGTTCTCTGTCAGTGTGTTAATATTCCTGAGGACAGTGGGGGTGTTTTAAACTTCACAGGGTGTATCTGACTGTGGGTCATGGTATACACAGTGTGTCAGTGAGTGTGTTAATGTTAATCTGTGTTCTCTGTCAGTGTGTTAATATTGCTGAGGACAGTGGGGGTGTTTTACACCTCACAGGGTGTATCTGACTGTGGGTCATGATATACACAGTGTGTCAGTGAGTGTGTTAATATTAATCTGTGTTCTCTGTCAGTGTGTGAATATTACTGAGGACAGTGGGGATGTTTTACACTTCACAGGGTGTATCTGACTGTGGGTCATGATATACACAGTGTGTCAGTGAGTGTGTTAATATTAATCTGTGTTCTCTGTCAGTGTATTAATATTACTGAGGACAGTGGGGATGTTTTACACTTCACAGGGTGTATCTGACTGTGGGTCATGATATGCACAGTGTGTCAGTGAGTGTGTTTGTATTAATCTGTGTTCTCTGTCAGGTGTTAATATTCCTGAGGACAGTGGGGGTGTTTTACACTTCACAGGGTTTATCTGACTGTGGGTCATGATATACACAGTGTGTCAGTGAGTGTGTTAATATTAATCTGTGTTCTCTGTCAGTGTGTTAATATTTCTGAGGACAGTGGGGATGTTTTACACTTCACAGGGTGTATCTGACTTTGGGTCCTGATATACACAGTGTGTCAGTGAGTGTGTTAATATTAATCTGTGTTCTCTGTCAGTGTGTTAATATTACTGAGGACAGTGGGGGTGTTTTCCACTTCACAGGGTGTATCTGACTGTGGGTAATGATATGCACAGTGTGTCAGTGAGTGTGTTAATATTAATCTGTGTTCTCTGTCAGTGTGTTAATATTGCTGAGGACAGTGGGGGTTTTTTACACTTCACAGGGTGTATCTGGCTGTGAGTCATGATGTACACAGTGTGTCAGTGAGTGTGTTAATATTAATCTGTGTTCTCTGTCAGTGCGTTAATATTCCTGAGGACAGTGGGGGTGTTTTAAACTTCACAGGGTGTATCTGACTGTGGGTCATGATATACACAGTGTGTCAGTGAGAGTGTTAATATTAATCTGTGTTCTCTGTCAGTGTGTTAATATTACTGAGGACAGTGGGGGTGTTTTACACTTCACCGGGTGTATCTGACTGTGGGTCATGATGTACACAGTGTGTCAGTGAGTGTGTTAATATTAATCTGTGTTCTCTGTCAGTGTGTTAATATTCCTGAGGACAGTGGGGGTGTTTTAAACTTCACAGGGTGTATCTGACTGTGGGTGATGATATACACAGTGTGTCAGTGAGTTTGTTAATATTAATCTGTGTTCTCTGTCAGTGTGTTAATATTCCTGAGGACAGTGGGGGTGTTTTACACTTCACAGGGTGTATCTGACTGTGGGTCATGATATACAGAGTGTGTCAGTGAGTGTGTTAATATTAATCTGTGTTCTCTGTCAGTGTGTTAATATTCCTGAGGACAGTGGGGGTGTTTTACACTTCACAGGGTGTATCTGACTGTGGGTCATGATATACACAGTGTGTCAGTGAGTGTGTTAATATTAATCTGTGTTCTCTGTCAGTGTGTGAATATTACTGAGGACAGTGGGGATGTTTTACACTTCACAGGGTGTATCTGACTGTGGGTCATGATATACACAGTGTGTCAGTGAGTGTGTTAATATTAATCTGTGTTCTCTGTCAGTGTATTAATATTACTGAGGACAGTGGGGATGTTTTACACTTCACAGGGTGTATCTGACTGTGGGTCATGATATGCACAGTGTGTCAGTGAGTGTGTTTGTATTAATCTGTGTTCTCTGTCAGGTGTTAATATTCCTGAGGACAGTGGGGGTGTTTTACACTTCACAGGGTTTATCTGACTGTGGGTCATGATATACACAGTGTGTCAGTGAGTGTGTTAATATTAATCTGTGTTCTCTGTCAGTGTGTTAATATTTCTGAGGACAGTGGGGATGTTTTACACTTCACAGGGTGTATCTGACTTTGGGTCATGATATACACAGTGTGTCAGTGAGTGTGTTAATATTAATCTGTGTTCTCTGTCAGTGTGTTAATATTACTGAGGACAGTGGGGGTGTTTTCCACTTCACAGGGTGTATCTGACTGTGGGTAATGATATGCACAGTGTGTCAGTGAGTGTGTTAATATCAATCTGTGTTCTCTGTCAGTGTGTTAATATTGCTGAGGACAGTGGGGGTTTTTTACACTTCACAGGGTGTATCTGGCTGTGAGTCATGATGTACACAGTGTGTCAGTGAGTGTGTTAATATTAATCTGTGTTCTCTGTCAGTGTGTTAATATTCCTGAGGACAGTGGGGGTGTTTTAAACTTCACAGGGTGTATCTGACTGTGGGTCATGATATACACAGTGTGTCAGTGAGAGTGTTAATATTAATCTGTGTTCTCTGTCAGTGTGTTAATATTACTGAGGACAGTGGGGGTGTTTTACACTTCACCGGGTGTATCTGACTGTGGGTCATGATGTACACAGTGTGTCAGTGAGTGTGTTAATATTAATCTGTGTTCTCTGTCAGTGTGTTAATATTCCTGAGGACAGTGGGGGTGTTTTAAACTTCACAGGGTGTATCTGACTGTGGGTGATGATATACACAGTGTGTCAGTGAGTTTGTTAATATTAATCTGTGTTCTCTGTCAGTGTGTTAATATTCCTGAGGACAGTGGGGGTGTTTTACACTTCACAGGGTGTATCTGACTGTGGGTCATGATATACAGAGTGTGTCAGTGAGTGTGTTAATATTAATCTGTGTTCTCTGTCAGTGTGTTAATATTACTGAGGACAGTGGGGGTGTTTTACACTTCACAGGGTGTATCTGACTGTGGGTCATGATATACACAGTGTGTCAGTGAGTGTGTTAATATTAATCTGTGTTCTCTGTCAGTGTGTTAATATTACTGAGGACAGTGGGGGTGTTTTACACTTCACAGGGTGTATCTGACTGTGGGTCATGATATGCACAGTGTGTCAGTGAGTGTGTTAATATTAATCTGTGTTCTCTGTCAGTGTGTTAATATTACTGAGGACAGTGGGGGTGTTTTACACTTCACAGGGTGTATCTGACTGTGGGTCATGATGTACACAGTGTGTCAGTGAGTGTGTTAATATTAATCTGTGTTCTCTGTCAGTGTGTTAATATTACTGAGGACAGTGGGGATGTTTTACACTTCACCGGGTGTATCTGACTGTGGGTCTTAATATACACTGTGTCAGTGAGTGTGTTAATATTAATCTGTGTTCTCTGTCAGTGTGTTAATATTCCTGAGGACAGTGGGGGTGTTTTACACTTCACAGGGTGTGTCTGGCTGTGGGTCATGAAAAACACAGTGTGTCATTGAGTGTGTTAATATTAATCTGTGTTCTCTGTCAGTGTGTTAATATTACTGAGGACAGTGTGCATGTTTTACACTTTACAGGGTGTATCTGACTGTGGGTCATGATGTACACAGTGTGTCAGTGAGTGTGTTAATATTAATCTGTGTTCTCTGTCAGTGTGTTAATATTCCTGAGGACAGTGGGGGTGTTTTACACTTCACAGGGTGTATCTGACTGTGGGTCATGATGTACACAGTGTGTCAGTGAGTGTGTTAATATTAATCTGTGTTCTCTGTCAGTGTGTTAATGTTCATGAGGACAGTGGGGGTGTTTTACTCTTCACCGGGTGTATCTGACTGTGGGTCATGATATACACAGTGTGTCAGTGAGTGTGTTAATATTAATCTGTGTTCTCTGTCAGTGTGTTAATATTCCTGAGGACAGTGGGGATGTTTTACACGTCACAGGGTTTATCTGACTGTGGGTCATGATGTACACAGTGTGTCAGTGAGTGTGTTAATATTAATCTGTGTTCTCTGTCAGTGTGTTAATATTCCTGAGGACAGTGGGGATGTTTTACACGTCACAGGGTTTATCTGACTGTGGGTCATGATGTACACAGTGTGTCAGTGAGTGTGTTAATATTAATCTGTGTTCTCTGTCAGTGTGTTAATATTCCTGAGGACAGTGGGGGTGTTTTACACTTCACAGGGTGTATCTGACTGTGGGTCATGATATACACAGTGTGTCAGTGAGTGTGTTAATATTAATCTGTGTTCTCTGTCAGTGTGTTAATATTCCTGAGGACAGTGGGGGTGTTTTACACTTCACAGGGTGTATCTGACTGTGGGTCATGATATACACAGTGTGTCAGTGAGTGTGTTAATAATAATCTGTGTTCTCTGTCAGTGTGTTAATATTACTGAGGACAGTGGGGGTGTTCTACACTTCACAGGGTGTATCTGACTGTGGGTCATGATATACACAGTGTGTCAGTGAGTGTGTTAATATTAATCTGTGTTCTCTGTCAGTGTGTTAATATTACTGAGGACAGTGGGGGTGTTTTACACTTCACAGGGTGTATCTGACTGTGGGTCATGATGTACACAGTGTGTCAGTGAGTGTGTTAATATTAATCTGTGTTCTCTGTCAGTGTGTTAATATTACTGAGGACAGTGGGGGTGTTTTACACTTCACAGGGTGTATCTGACTCTGGGTCATGATATACATAGTGTGTCAGTGAGTGTGTTAATATTAATCTGTGTTCTCTGTCAGTGTGTTAATATTCCTGAGGACAGTGGGGGTGTTTTAAACTTCACAGGGTGTATCTGACTGTGGGTCATGGTATACACAGTGTGTCAGTGAGTGTGTTAATGTTAATCTGTGTTCTCTGTCAGTGTGTTAATATTGCTGAGGACAGTGGGGGTGTTTTACACTTCACAGGGTGTATCTGACTGTGGGTCATGATATACACAGTGTGTCAGTGAGTGTGTTAATATTAATCTGTGTTCTCTGTCAGTGTGTGAATATTACTGAGGACAGTGGGGATGTTTTACACTTCACAGGGTGTATCTGACTGTGGGTCATGATATACACAGTGTGTCAGTGAGTGTGTTAATATTAATCTGTGTTCTCTGTCAGTGTATTAATATTACTGAGGACAGTGGGGATGTTTTACACTTCACAGGGTGTATCTGACTGTGGGTCATGATATGCACAGTGTGTCAGTGAGTGTGTTTGTATTAATCTGTGTTCTCTGTCAGGTGTTAATATTCCTGAGGACAGTGGGGGTGTTTTACACTTCACAGGGTTTATCTGACTGTGGGTCATGATATACACAGTGTGTCAGTGAGTGTGTTAATATTAATCTGTGTTCTCTGTCAGTGTGTTAATATTTCTGAGGACAGTGGGGATGTTTTACACTTCACAGGGTGCATCTGACTTTGGGTCATGATATACACAGTGTGTCAGTGAGTGTGTTAATATTAATCTGTGTTCTCTGTCAGTGTGTTAATATTACTGAGGACAGTGGGGGTGTTTTCCACTTCACAGGGTGTATCTGACTGTGGGTAATGATATGCACAGTGTGTCAGTGAGTGTGTTAATATTAATCTGTGTTCTCTGTCAGTGTGTTAATATTGCTGAGGACAGTGGGGGTTTTTTACACTTCACAGGGTGTATCTGGCTGTGAGTCATGATGTACACAGTGTGTCAGTGAGTGTGTTAATATTAATCTGTGTTCTCTGTCAGTGTGTTAATATTCCTGAGGACAGTGGGGGTGTTTTAAACTTCACAGGGTGTATCTGACTGTGGGTCATGATATACACAGTGTGTCAGTGAGAGTGTTAATATTAATCTGCGTTCTCTGTCAGTGTGTTAATATTACTGAAGACAGTGGGGGTGTTTTACACTTCACCGGGTGTATCTGACTGTGGGTCATGATGTACACAGTGTGTCAGTGAGTGTGTTAATATTAATCTGTGTTCTCTGTCAGTGTGTTAATATTCCTGAGGACAGTGGGGGTGTTTTAAACTTCACAGGGTGTATCTGACTGTGGGTGATGATATACACAGTGTGTCAGTGAGTTTGTTAATATTAATCTGTGTTCTCTGTCAGTGTGTTAATATTCCTGAGGACAGTGGGGGTGTTTTACACTTCACAGGGTGTATCTGACTGTGGGTCATGATATACAGAGTGTGTCAGTGAGTGTGTTAATATTAATCTGTGTTCTCTGTCAGTGTGTTAATATTCCTGAGGACAGTGGGGGTGTTTTACACTTCACAGGGTGTATCTGACTGTGGGTCATGATATACACAGTGTGTCAGTGAGTGTGTTAATATTAATCTGTGTTCTCTGTCAGTGTGTTAATATTACTGAGGACAGTGGGGGTGTTTTACACTTCACAGGGTGTATCTGTCTGTGGGTCATGATATGCACAGTGTGTCAGTGAGTGTGTTAATATTAATCTGTGTTCTCTGTCAGTGTGTTAATATTACTGAGGACAGTGGGGGTGTTTTACACTTCACAGGGTGTATCTGACTGTGGGTCATGATGTACACAGTGTGTCAGTGAGTGTGTTAATATTAATCTGTGTTCTCTGTCAGTGTGTTAATATTACTGAGGACAGTGGGGGTGTTTTACACTTCACAGGGTGTATCTGACTCTGGGTCATGATATACATAGTGTGTCAGTGAGTGTGTTAATATTAATCTGTGTTCTCTGTCAGTGTGTTAATATTCCTGAGGACAGTTGGGGTGTTTTACACTTCACAGGGTGTATCTGACTGTGGGTCATGATATACACAGTGTGTCAGTGAGTGTGTTAATATTAATCTGTGTTCTCTGTCAGTGTGTTAATATTCCTGAGGACAGTGGGGGTGTTTTACACTTCACAGGGTGTATCTGACTGTGGGTCATGATATACACAGTGTGTCAGTGAGTGTGTTAATATTAATCTGTGTTCTCTGTCAGTGTGTTAATATTACTGAGGACAGTGGGGGTGTTTTACACTTCACAGGGTGTATCTGACTGTGGGTCATGATATACACAGTGTGTCAGTGAGTGTGTTAATATTAATCTGTGTTCTCTGTCAGTGTGTTAATATTACTGAGGACAGTGGGGGTATTTTACACTTCACAGGGTGTATCTGACTGTGGGTCATGATGTACACAGTGTGTCAGTGAGTGTGTTAATATTAATCTGTGTTCTCTGTCAGTGTGTTAATATTACTGAGGACAGTGGGGGTGTTTTACACTTCACAGGGTGTATCTGACTCTGGGTCATGATATACATAGTGTGTCAGTGAGTGTGTTAATATTAATCTGTGTTCTCTGTCAGTGTGTTAATATTACTGAGGACAGTGGGGATGTTTTACACTTCACAGGGTGTATCTGACTGCGGGTCATGGTATACACAGTGTGTCAGTGAGTGTGTTAATATTAATCTGTGTTCTCTGTCAGTGTGTTAATATTGCTGAGGACAGTGGGGGTGTTTTACACTTCACAGGGTGTATCTGACTGTGGGTCATGATATACACAGTGTGTCAGTGAGTGTGTTAATATTAATCTGTGTTCTCTGTCAGTGTATTAATATTACTGAGGACAGTGGGGGTGTTTTACACTTCACAGGGTTTATCTGACTGTGGGTCATGATATACACAGTGTGTCAGTTAGTGTGTTAATATTAATCTGTGTTCTCTGTCAGTGTGTTAATATTCCTGAGGACAGTGGGGGTGTTTTACACTTCACAGGGTGTATCTGACTGTGGGTCATGGTATACACAGTGTGTCAGTGAGTGTGTTAATATTAATCTGTGTTCTCTGTCAGTGTGTTAATATTGCTGAGGACAGTGGGGATGTTTTACACTTCACAGGGTGTATCTGACTGTGGGTCATGATATACACAGTGTGTCAGTGAGTGTGTTAATATTAATCTGTGTTCTCTGTCAGGTGTTAATATTCCTGAGGACAGTGGGGGTGTTTTACACTTCACAGGGTTTATCTGACTGTGGGTCATGATATACACAGTGTGTCAGTGAGTGTGTTAATATTAATCTGTGTTCTCTGTCAGTGTGTTAATATTACTGAGGACAGTGGGGATGTTTTACACTTCACAGGGTGTATCTGACTTTGGGTCATGATATACACAGTGTGTCAGTGAGTGTGTTAATATTAATCTGTGTTCTCTGTCAGTGTGTTAATATTACTGAGGACAGTGGGGGTGTTTTACACTGCACAGGGTGTATCTGGCTGTGGGTAATGATATGCACAGTGTGTCAGTGAGTGTGTTAATATTAATCTGTGTTCTCTGTCAGTGTGTTAATATTGCTGAGGACAGTGGGGGTGTTTTACACTTCACAGAGTGTATCTGGCTGTGAGTCATGATGTACACAGTGTGTCAGTGAGTGTGTTAATATTAATCTGTGTTCTCTGTCAGTGTGTTAATATTCCTGAGGACAGTGGGGGTGTTTTAAACTTCACAGGGTGTATCTGACTGTGGGTCATGATATACACAGTGTGTCAGTGAGAGTGTTAATATTAATCTGTGTTCTCTGTCAGTGTGTTAATATTACTGAGGACAGTGGGGGTGTTTTAAACTTCACAGGGTGTATCTGACTGTGGGTGATGATATACACAGTGTGTCAGTGAGTTTGTTAATATTAATCTGTGTTCTCTGTCAGTGTGTTAATATTCCTGAGGACAGTGGGGGTGTTTTACACTTCACAGGGTGTATCTGACTGTGGGTCATGATGTACACAGTGTGTCAGTGAGTGTGTTAATATTAATCTGTGTTCTCTGTCAGTGTGTTAATATTACTTTGGACAGTGGGGGTGTTTTACACTTCACCGGGTGTATCTGACTGTGGGTCATGATGTACACAGTGTGTCAGTGAGTGTGTTAATATTAATCTGTGTTCTCTGTCAGTGTGTTAATATTACTGAGGACATTGGGGGTGTTTTACACTTCACAGGGTTTATCTGACTGTGGGTCATGATATACACAGTGTGTCAGTGAGTGTGTTAATATTAATCTGTGTTCTCTGTCAGTGTGTTAATATTCCACCCTAGCCAAATCGCCCCTTTCACATTTTGCTCTCTCTCCCCACCCCACAACTCCTCTTGCACCTTCTCCTCCTTTGAGCTCATCACTTTGTTCCCCAAATCCCATCCCCCACTCCCATACACCATTCCCCGATATCACTACCCCCTAACACTCCTCCCTCACTCCCATACCCCACATCCCACCCAGCCACCCCTCGCCCACTCCCCTTCCCCACCCCCTCCCAACTTCCCTCCATCATTCCCCTCCCCCACTCCCCAACCCCACCCCAACCACTCTCCCCTATCCCACTGCTTCCCCCACTGCCCTCCCTCACTCTCCTACCCCACACCCCTCCCCCACACCCCTCCCCCACTCCCCTCCCCAATTCCCCTCAACCGCTCCACTCCCCAACTCCATCACTATCACCCCTCCCCCACTCCCCTCTCCCACTCCCCGCCGCCAATCCCCTCCGCCAATCCGCTCCCCCACTCCCCACCACACTCCCCTCCCCAACTCCGCTCCCCTACTCCCCTCTTCCCTCCCCTCCCACACTTCCCTCCCACACTCCCCAGCCCACTTCCCTCCCCCACTCCCCTACCCCATTCCTGCTGCCACTCCCCTAACCTACTCCCCTTCCCCACTCCACTCCCTTCTCAATGGCTCCACTCCCCTACCGCACTCCCCTCCCCAGTCCCCTTACCACTCCACTCCCACACTCCGCTACATCATTCCCCTACCCCACTCCCCTACTCCACTCCCATCCCACACTCCCCTACCACACTCCTCTTCCCTACTCCCTTCCCACACTCCCCCTACCGAACTCCCCTCCCACACTCCTTGACCACACTCCCCTACCACGCTCCCCTCCCCCACACCCCTCTCCCAGCCTTGACTCACCTACAGCACTCCCCTACCCCACTTCCTGTCCCCCACTCCCCACTCCCACTCCCTTCACCCACTCCCCTACCCCACTCCCATACCCCACTCCCCTCCCCCACTCCCCGTCCCCCACTCCCCGTCCCCCACTCCCCTCCCCCACTCCCCTTTATCACTCCCCTACCACACCCCCTGTCCCCCAATCCCTGTTCCCCCACTCCCTGTCCCCCACTCCCTGTCCCCCACTCCCCTCCCCCACTCCCCTCCCCACTCTCCTACCCCACACTCCTCCCCCACTCCCCGCCACACTCCCCTCCCCAACTCCCCTCAACCGCTGCACTCCCCAACTCCACCAGCATCTCCTCTCCCCCACTCCCTTCCCCAACTCCCCTCCACCAATCCCCTCCACCAATCCCCTCCCCCAGACCCCTCCCCACTCCCCTCCCCAACTCCGCGCCCCTACTCCCCTCTCCGCTCCCCTCCCACTCTACCCTCCCTCACTCCCCAGCTCACATCCCTCCCGCACTCCCCTACCCCATTCCTGCCGCCACTCCCCTCCCCCACTCCCCTCCCCTACTCCACACCCGTCTCACTGCCCCACTCCCCTACCCCACTCCCCTCGCCAGTCCCCTTTCCACTCCACTCCCACACACCCCTACATCACTGCTCTACCCCACTCCCATCCCCCACTCCCTTCCAACACTCCTCTTCCCTACTCCCTTCCCACACTCCCCCTACCGAACACCCCTCCCACACTCCCCGACTACACTCCCCTACCACACTCCCATCCCCCACTCCCCTCCCCCCACCCCAACTCACCTACCGCACTCCCCTACACCACTTCCTGTCCCCCACTCCCCTCTCCCACACCCCTCTCCTACTCCCTTCATCCACTCCCCTCCCCCACTCCCCTCCCCCACTCCCCTATATCACTCCCCTACCCCACTACCTATCCCCCACTCCCTGTCCCCCCCTCCCCTCCCCCACTCCCCTACCCCACTCCCCTACCCCACTCCCCTCGACCACTCCCCTAACCCACTCCCCTATATCACTCCCCTAACTCCCCCTGTCCCCCATTCCCTGTCCCCCACTCCCCTCCACAACTCACCTCCCCAACTCCCCTACTCCACTCCCGCACCCCACTCCTTACCCCCACTCCTCTACCCAACTCCCCTCCCCAACTCCCCTCCCCCCTCCCCTCCCCCACTCCCCACCCAACTCATTACCCCACTCCCCTACCCCACTCCCCTCACCAACTCCCTTACCACCCGCCCCTACTCCACTCCCCTCCCAAACTCACCTCCCCCACTCCCCTCCACAACTCCCCTCCCTCACTTCCCTCCAGAACACCCCTCCCCAACTCCCCCCAACAGCCCTCCCCCACTTCCCTCCCCCACCTCCCTCCCCCACACCCCTCCCCCACTCCCCTCCCCAACTCCTCTCCCCACTCCCCCCCCTCTCCCCGCCCCAGCTCCCCTCGTCCACTCACCTCCCACATTAACTTCCCCCACTCTCCTCCCAACTCCCCTCCCCAACTAGCCTCCCCAACTCCGCTACCACACTCCCCTACCACATTCGCTGAACCCTTACCACACCCCACCACCAATCCCCTCCCCTACTCCGATCCACCACTCCGCTTCCCTCCACCTCTTCACTGCCCTCACCTAAGACAATCCCATCCTCCACTACCCTCCCCCACTCCCCTGCCCCACTCCCCGACCCCACACCCCGACCGCAGTGCCCTCCACAACTCCCCTACCCCACTCCCCTACCCCACTCCCCTACCACACTCCCCTACCACACTCCCGGACCCTACTCCCCTACCGCATTCCCCTCCTCCACACCCCTCCCCACTCCCCTACCTCACTCCCCTCCCCCACACCCCTACCCACCTCTCCTACCCCACCCCATCCCCCACTCACCTTCTCTCCACCTCCTCACTGCCCTCCAATACCCAACGCCCCTACCCCACTCCACTATCCCATTCCCACTCCCCTACCACACTCCCATCCCCCACTCGCCTCCCCCACTCCCCTACATCACTCCCCTACCCCACGCCCTGTCCCCCACTCCCCTCCCCAACTCCCATCCCCCACTCCCCTATCCCACTCCCCTCCACAGCGCCCCCGCAACTCCCCTCACAAACTCCCATACCCCACTCCCCTCCACCACTCACATCCCCCACTCCCCTGCCTCACTTCCTTTCCCCACTCCCCTCCCCAAATCCTCCCAACTTCCCTCTCCAACTCCCCGGCCTATCTCCCCTCCCCACTCGCCTCCCAAACTCCCTGACCCCATCCCCTACCCCATTCTCCTACCCCACTCCCCTAACTCACTCCCTTACCACATCCCCTCCACCACTCAGCTTCCCTCCACCTCTTCACTGCCCTGCCCAACCACACTCCCATCCCCCAGTACACTCCCCCAATCCCCAACCCCACTCCCCTCCCCCACTCCCCTACTGCACTCCCTCTACAACTCCCCTACCCCACTCCCCTACCACACTGCCCTACCCCACTCCCCTACCCCAATCCCCTACCACACTCCCCTACCCCACTCCCCTCCACCACTCCCATACCTCACTACCCTCCCCTACTCCCGTACCCACATCTCCTACCACACCCCTTCCCCACTCCCCTTCCCTCCACCTCCTCACTGCCCTCCACTACCCAACACCTCGACCCTACACACATCCTCACTCCCCTCCCCACTCCCCTTCCCTCCACCTCCTCACTGCGCTCACCTATCCCACGCCCCTTTCCCACTCCCTACATCACTCCCCTCCCCCACTCCCCTCCCCCACTCCCCTCCCAAACTCCCTGACTACATCCCCTACCCAATTCTCCTACCTCACTCCCCTACCTCACACCCTTACCACACCCCCTCCTCCAATCACCTCACCCACTCCCCTCCACCACTCAGTTCCCTCCACTTCTTCACTTCCCTGCCCAACCACACTCCCATCCCCCAGTACACTCCCCCAATCCCCAACCCCACTCCCCTCCCCCATTCCCCTACTGCACTCCCTCGACAACTCCCCTACCCCAATCCCCTAACACACTCCCCTACCCCACTCCCCTCCACCACTCCCATACCTCACTATCCTCCCCTACTCCCGTACCCACATCTCCTACCACATCCCTTCCCCACTCCCCTTCCCTCCACCTCCTCACTGCCCTCCACTACCCAACACCTCGACCCTACACACATCCTCACTCCCCTCCCCACTCCCCTTCCCTCCACCTCCTCACTGCGCTTCCCTATCCCACGCCCCTTTCCCACTCCCGACATCACTCCCCTCCCCCACTCCACTCCCCTCACAACTTCCATACCTCACTACCCTCCCCTACTCCCGTACCCACCTCTCCTACCACACCCCTTCCCCACTCCACTTCCCTCCACCTCCTCACTGCCCTCCACTACCCAACACCTCGACCCTACACACATCCTCACTCCCCTCCCCACTCCCCTTCCCTCCACCTCCTCACTGCGCTCACCTATCCCACGCCCCTTTCCCACTCCCTACATCACTCCCCTCCCCACTCCACTCCCCCACTCCCCTCCCCCACTCCCCTCCCAAACTCCCTGACCACATCCCCTACCCAATTCTCCTACCTCACTCCCCTACCTCACACCCTTGCCACACCCCCTCCTCCAATTACCTCACCCACTCCCCTCCACCACTCAGTTCCCTCCACCTCTTCACTGCCCTGCCCAACCACACTCCCATCCCCCAGTACACTCCCCCAATCCCCAACCCCACTCCCCTCCCCCATTTCCCTACTGCACTCCCTCGACAACTCCCCTACCCCACTCCCCTACCACACTGCCCTACCACACTCCCCTACCCCAATCCCCTACCACGCTCCCCTACCCCACTCCCCTCACCCACTCCCATACCTCACTACCCTCCCCTACTCCCGTACCCACATCTCCTACCACACCCCTTCCCCACTCCCCTTCCCTCCACCTCCTCACTGCCCTCCACTACCCAACACCTCGACCCTACACACATCCTCACTCCCCTCCCCACTCCCCTTCCCTCCACCTCCTCACTGCGCTTCCCTATCCCACGCCCCTTTCCCACTCCCTACATCACTCCCCTCCCCCACTCCCCTCCCCCACTCCCCACCCCCACTCCCCTCACAAACTCCCATACCTGACTACCCTCCCCTACTCCCGTACCCACCTCTCCTACCACACCCCTTCCCCACTCCCCTTCCCTCCACCTCCTCACTGCCCTCCACTACCCAACTCCTCGACCCTACACACATCCTCACTACCCTCCCCACTCCCCTTCCCTCCACCTCCTTACTGCGCTTCCCTATCCCACGCCCCTTTCCCACTCCCGACATCACTCCCCTCCCCCACTCCCCTCCCCCACTCCCCTCACCCACTCCCCTACATCACTCCCCTACCCCATTCCTTGTCGCCCACTCCCCTCTCCCACTCCCCTCTGCCACTCCCCTAACGCACTCGCCTTTCCCATTCCCCTACCTCACTCCCCTCCCCACTCCCCTCTCCCACTCCCCTCCCCCACTCCCCTCCCCCACTCCTCACACCAACTCCCCTCACCCACTCCCCTACATCACTCCCCTACCCCACCCCTTGTCCCCCACTCCCCTCACCCACTCCCCGCTCCCACTCCCCTAACGTACTCCCCTACCCCACACCCCTGCCTTACTCCCCTCCCCCACTCCCCGCCCCAACTCCCCTCCCCATTCCCATCCACCACTATTCTACCCCACTCCCCTCCCCTACTCCACTCCCCGCTCCCCACCCCCACGGACCTATGCCACTCCCCTCCCCCACTCCCTCTACCCCACTCCCCTCCCTCCCCTCCCACACTCCATACACCACTCCCCTACCCCACACCCCTACCCCACTCTCCACACCCACTCCCATCCCCAACTCCCCTCCCCACTCCCCTACCCCACTCCCACACCCCACTACACTCCCCCACTCCTCTCACACACTCCCCTCCCCCTCTCCTCTCCGCAACTCCCCGCAACCACCTCTCCCCACGCCCCTCCCCCACTCACTTCCCCCACTCCCCTATCGCAGTCCCCTATCCAACCCTCCCCAACTCCCCTTCCCAACTACCATCCCCAACTCTCCTCCCCCACTCCCCCACCAATTCCCATACCCAACTCCCCTGCACCATTTACCACCCCACTCCCTTCCCCCACACCCCTTCTCAACTCCCCTCCCTCACTCCCCTCCCCAACTCCACTCCCCAACTCCCCTCCCGTACTACACTCCCCCACTGTCCTCCACAACTCCCCGCACTAACTTCCATACCCGACTCCCCTACTCCACTCCCCTCCTTCACTCCCCTTCTCACATCCTCCCCATCTCCCCTCCCTCACTTCCCTCCCTCAATCCCCTCCCTCTTTCCCCTCCCCCACTCCCCTACCCCACTCCCCTACCCCATCCCGTACCCCACTCCCCTACCCCACACCCTTACCCCACTCCCACCCCCACTCCCATCCCCAATTCCCCACCCCCACTCCCCTCACTCACTCCCCTGCCCCACTCCGCTCACCCACTCCTAACCCGAACTCTCCATCCCCACCCCCCTCACCAACTCCCATACCCAACTCCCATGCTCCACATCCAACCCCACTCCCCACCCCACTCCCCTCCCCACGCCCCTCCCCCATTCCACTCCCCTCTCCCCTCCCCCACGGACCTTTGCCACCCCCCTACCCCACTCCCAGTCCCCCACTCCCCTCCCTCATTCCCCTCCCCCAGTCCCCTTCCCCACTCCCCTACCGCACACCCATACCCCACTCCTCACACCCACTCCCATACCCAACAAGCCTCCCCCACTCCCCTACCCCACACCTGCACACCACTACTCTCCCCTTCCCCCTCTCCTCTCCGCAACTCCCCGCAACCACTCCTCTCCCCACTCCCCTCCCCCACACCCTTCCCCTACTCCCGTACGGCTCTCCCCTCCCCAACTCCCCTTCCCAACTCCCATCCCCAAATCTCCTCCCCCACTCCCCTCACCAACTCCCATACCCAACTCCCCTGCCCGACTTACCACAACACTTCCCTCCCCCACACCCCTTCTCAACTCCCCTCCCTCACTCACTCCCCTCCCCCACTCCCCACCCCAACGCTGCTCCCCCACTGCCCGCACCAACTCCCATACCCTGCTCCCCTCCCCCACTCCCCTCCCCCACTCCCCTACCCCACTTTCCTCACCAACACCCCTCCCTCACTCCCCTCCCCCACTCCCCTCCCCAGCTCCCCTCCCCAACTCCCGTACCGGACTCCCATCCCCCACTCCACTCCCACACTCCCCTCCCCCACTCCAGTCCCTAACTCCCCTCCCCCACACCCCTCCTCAACTCCGCTCCCTCACTCCCCTACCCCACTCCTCTCACCCACTCCCCTCCCCCACTCCCCACCTCCACTCCCCTCCCCAACTCCCCTCCCCAACTCCCCACCCCAAATCCCCTGCCGCACTCCACTCCCCAACTCCCCTCCCCAACTCCCCTCCCCAACTCCCCTCCCCAACTCGCCTCCCTCACGCCCTTACACTACTCCCCTCCCCAACTCCCCACCCCAACTCCCCTACCGCACTCCACTCCCCAAGTCCCCTCCCCCAATCCACTCCCCCGCTCCCCTCCCGCACTTACCTCTAACAACTCCCCTGCCCCCCTCCCCTGCCCCCTCCCCTACCTCGCTCTCCTCCCCACTCCCCTACCCCACTCCCCTACTTCACAACAAATCCCCACTCCCCTACCCCACTCCCCACTTCCAATCCCCTCCACTACTACCCTCCCCAACTCCCCTCCCCAACGCCCCTCCCCCACTCCACAACCCACTCCCCTCCCCCTCCTCGATGTAACTCCCCTCCCCCACTCCCCTACCGCACTCCCCTCCCTCACTCCCCTCCCTCACTCTCTTCCCTCACTCCCCTACCCCACTACCCTCAATCACTCCCCTACCCCACTACCCTCACTCACTGCCCTCCCCCACTGCCCGACAGCACTCCCCTCCCCCTCCCCCACTCCCATACCGCACTCCCCTCCCCCACACACCACCTCAACTCCCCTCCCTCACTCCCCTCCCCCGCTCACCTCCACAACAACCCTCACTCACACCCCTACCCCACTCCCCACCCCCACTCCAGTCCCAAACTCCCCTCCCCCACTCACCTCCCCAACTCCACAACCCCAATCACCTCCCCCACTCCCCTCCCCACTCCAGTAGCCAAATCCCCTCCCCCACTCCCCTCCCCCACCCCATCCCCCACGCCCCTCCCCAAGTCCCCTCCCCAACTCCCCTCAACCACTCCGATCCCCAACCCCTGCTGCAACTCCCCTCCCCCACTGTACTACCCCACTCCTCTACCCCACTCCCCTCCCCAACTCCCCTCCCCCAACACTCCTCCCGCACTTCCCTCACAATCTCCCATACCCCACTCCCCTACTCCACTCCCCGACACCACTCCCCTACCCCAATCCCCTACACCACTCCACTCTCCTAACCCACTACCTTCCCCCACTCCCTTCCCCCACTCGCTTCCCCCACTCGCTTCCCCCACTCCCCTACCCCCACTCCCCTACCCCCACTCCCCTACCCCTACTCCCCTACCCCCACTCCCCTTTCCCACTCTCCTTTCCCACTCCCCTTTCCCACTCCCCTCCCTCACTTCCCGACCCCACTTCCCGACCCCACAGCCCTACCACACTTCCCGACCCCACACCCCTACCACACTTCCCTCCCAAACTCCCCTCCCCACTCTCATTCCCTCCACCTCCTCACTGCCCTGCCCTGTCCCACTCCCCTGTCCCACTCCCCTGCCCCACTCCCCTACCCCACACTCCCCTACCCCACACGACCCTCCCCCACACGACCCTCCACCACACTCCCCTCCCCCACTCCACTCCCCTCCCCCTCTCCCCTCCCCCACTCCCCTCCCCCACTCCCCTCCCCCAGTCCCCTCCCCGATTCCCCTACCTCACTCCCCTCCCCTCTCCCCAACCCCACTCACATAACACACACCCCTCCCCCACTCCCCTACCCCATTCCACTCCCCTTCCCTCCAAATCCTCACTGCCCTCCCCTACACCACGCCCCTACCACACTCTACACCCCCACTCCCCCACCGCACTCCCCTCCACAACTCCCCTACTCCACTCCCCTACCCCACTCCCCGTCACCACACCCTTACCCCACTCCGCTACCCCACTCCGCTACCCCACTCCCTGACACTACATCACTACCGCAGTCCGCTCCCCAACTTTCCTACCCCACTCCCCTCCCCTCCACCTCCTCACGGCCCTCCACTACCCAACTCTCCTAACCCACACACCTCCCCCACTCCACTCCCCAACTCCCCTTCCCTCCACTCCCCTCCCCTCTCCCTGCCCCCACTCACTTACGCCACTCCCCTACCCCATTCACTGTCCCCCACTCCCCTCCCACACTCCCCTACCGCACTCACAAACCCCACTCCCCTCCCCCTCTCCTCTCCTCTCCTCTCCGCATCTCCCCTTCCCCACTCCTCTCCCACACTCCCTGCCTCAACTCCCGTCTCTCACTCCCCTAAACAACTCCCCTTCCCCCTCCCCTCCCCCACTCCCCTCCGACACTCCCATCCCCCACTCCCCATATCCTACTCCCCTATCCCACTCCCCTCCCCCACTCCCCTCCCTCACTTCCCTCGTCAACTCCCCTACCTCACTCCCCTCCGCCAACTCCCCTCCGCCAACTCCCCTCCCCCAACTCCCCTCCGCCAACTCCCCTCCCCCAACTCCCCTCCCCCACTCCCCTCCCCCACTCCCCTCTCCTCTACTCCCCAAATCTCCTCCCCCAACTCCTGTCCGCCACTCACCTTCACAAACCCCCTCCCCCGCTCCCCTCCCCCGCCCCCTCCCCACCCCCTCCCCCGCTCCCTTCCCATCCCCCACTCCCCTCCCCCACAACCCTACCCCACACCCCTACTCCACACCACTAGCCCACTCCGCTCCCCACCTCCCCTCCCCCACTCCCCTCCCCCACTCCCCCACTCCCCTCTCCCACTCCCCACCCCCACTCCCCTCCCCCACTCCCCTATCCCACTCCACTTTCCCACTCCCCGACCCGACTCCCCTTCCCCACATCCCTTCCCCCACATCCCTTCCCTCCAAATCCTCACTGCCCTCCCCTACACCACTCCCCTCCCCCACTCCCTTTTCCTCCACCTCCTCACTGCCCTCCCCTCCCCCACTACCCTCCTCCACTCCCCTCCCCTACTCCCCTTCCTTCTCCTCCACAATGCCCTCCCCTACCCAACTCCCCTACGCCACTGCCCTGCCCACTCCCTACACAACTCCCCTTCACTCCACCTTCTCACTGCCCTCCCCTCCCCCACTCCCCCACTCCCCCACTCCCTTACCCAACTCCCCCACTCCCCTACACCACTCCCCTCCCTCACTCCCCTACCCGACTTCCTTCCACCAGTCCCCAACCCCACTCCCCTCCCCTCCCCAACTCCCCGCCCCAACTCCCCTCCCCAACTCCCTGCCCCAACTCCCTCCCCCACTCCCCTCCCCCACTCCCCTCCCCACTCCCCCACTCTCCCACACCCCACCCCCAAATCCCCTCCCCCACTCCCCTGCACCTCTCCCCGACCCCACTCTCCTCACAATTCCCCTGTCATACTCCCCTCCAAAACTCCCCTCCCCCACTCTCCAACTCCCCTCACACACTCCCATCCCCCGCTACCCTCCGCCACTCCCCTCCCCGCTCCCCTCCCCCACTCCGCTCCCCCACACCCATGCCCCACACCCCTGCCCCACACCCCTGCCCCACTCCACTACCCCACTCCGTACCCCACTCCACTACCCCACCCACTCCCCTCCCCAACTCTCCTCCCCAATCCCCTCCCCGACTCCCCTCCCCCTCTCCCCTGCCCCTCTCCACTACCCCACTCCCCTCCCGTCCACCACTCCGCTTCCCTGCACCTCCTCACTGCCCTCCCCTACAACACTCCCATCCCCCACTCCACTCCCCAACACTCCTACCTCACACCCCTTCCCCACTCCCCTTCCCTCCACCTCCTCACTGCCCTCCACAACCCAACTCCCCTACCCCACACACCTCCCCCACTCCCCTATCCCACTCCCCTATGCCACTCCCCTATCCCATTCCACTTTCCCACATCCCTACCCCACTCCCCTAACTCACTCCGCTCCCCAACTCCACTACCCCACTCCCCTCCCACATTCCCCTACCCAACTCCCCTACGCCACTGCCCTGCCCACTCCCCACGCCACTCCCCTTCACTCCACCTCCTCACTGCCCTCCCCCACTTCCACCAGTCCCCAACCCCACTCCCCTCCCCAACTCCCCTCCCCCTCACACCACCCCCAGATCACTCCCCAACTCCCCTCCCCCACTCCCCTCACCCACTCCCCTCATCCACTCCCCTCCCCCACTCCCAAACACCCCACCCCCAAATCCCCTCCCCCACACCCCTGCACCTCTCCCCTACCCCACTCTCCTCCCAATTCCCCTATCACACTTCCCTCCAAAACTCCCCTCCCCCAATCCCCAACTCCCCTCCCCACTCCCATCCACCGCTACCCTCCGCCACTCCCCTCCCCCACACCCCTACCCCACATCCCTGCCCCACACCCCTGCCCCACTCCACTACCTCACTCCAGTCCCCAATTACCTACCTCACTCCCCTCCCATACTCCCCTTGTCACCTCTCCTACCCCACTCCCCTTCCCCACTCCCCTTCCCTCCACCTCCTCACTGCACCCCGGTCCCCAACTCACCTACCCCAAACACCTCCCCCAGGCCCCTCCATCACTCCACTTCTCTCCACATCCTCACTGTGCTCCAGTCCCCAACTCCCCTACACCACACATCCCCCACTCCCCGACATCACTCCCCTACATCACTCCCCGACATCACTCCCCTCCCCCACTCCACTCCCCTCCCCCACTCCCCTCCCACTCTCCCCTCCCCCTCTCCCCTCCCCCTCTCTCCTCCCCCTCTCTCCTCCCCTTTCATCTCTGCAAAACTCCTTCCCCACTCCTCTACCCCACTCCTCTACCCCACTCCTCTACCCCACTCCTCTAGTCCACTCCTCTACCCCAAGTCCCCTCCCCCAGTCCCCTCCCCAATTCCCCTCCCCAAGTCCCCTCCCCAAGACCCCTCCCCAAACCCCTCCCCATGTCCCCTCCCCAAGACCCCTCCCCATGTCCCCTCCCCAGGTGCCCTCCCCAGCTCCCCTCCCCAACACCCCGCACTATCTACCCTCACCATCTCCCCTCACTATCTCCCCTCACCATCTTGCCTCACCAACTCCCCTTCCTCCACTCCCCTCCTCCCACTCCCCTCCCGCACTCCCCTCCCGCACACCCCTTCCGCTCTGTCCTCCCCCGCACCCCTCCCCCACTCCCCTCCCCCACTAACCACCCTCACATCCCTCCCCACTCCACGCCCACACTCCACGCCCCCACTCCACTCCCCCACTCCACTCCCAGACCGACTCCCCTCCCCAACTCTCCTCCCCCAATCCCCTCCCCGACTCCCCTCCCCCTCTCCCCTGTCCCTCTCCACTACCCGACTCCCCTCCCGTCCACCACTCCGCTTCCCTGTACCTCCTCATAGCCCTCCCCTACAACACTCCCATCCCCCACTCCGCTCCCCAACTCTCCTACCTCACACCCCTCCCCCAATCCCCTTCCCTCCACCTCCTCACTCCCCTACACAACCCAACTGCCCTACCCCACACACCTCCCCCACTCCCCTATCCCACTCCCCTTCCCTCCACCTCCTCACTGCGCTTCCCTATCCCACTCCCCTATCCCACTCCCCTATCCCACTGCACTTTCCCACTTCCCTACCCCACTCCCCTAACTCACTCCGCCCCCCAACTCCACTACCCCACTCCCCGACCCCACACCCCGACCCCACACCCCGACCCCACACCCCTACCCCACTCCGCTCCCCAACTCCTCTACCCCTCTCCCCTCCCCCCTCCCCCACTCCACTCTCCCACTCCCCTCCCCCACTCCCCTTACTCGCATCCCTTCCCTCCAAATCCTCACTGCCCTCCCCTGCACCACTCCCCTCACCCAATCCCTTTTCCTCCACCTCTTCACTGTCCTCCAATCCCCTCCCCTACTCCCCTTCCTTCTCCTCCACACTGCCCTCCCCACCACACTCCCATCCCCCACTCCGCTCCCCAACTCTCCTACCTCACACCCCTCCCCCACTCCCCTTCCCTCCACCTCCTCACTGCCCTCCTCAACACAACTCCCCTACCCCACACACCTCTCCCACTCCACTCACCCACTCCCCTTCCCTCCACCTCCTCACTGGGCTCCCCTATCCCACTCCCCTATCCCACTCCACTATCACACTGCCCTATCCGACTCCACTTTCCCACTTCCCTACCCCACTCCCCTAACTCACTCCCCTCCCCAACACCATTACCCCTCTCCACTCCACCATTCCCCTAACCCCCTCCCCTAGCCCACTCCGTCCCACACTCCCCTTCCCCCACTCCAGTCCACCTCTGCGCTTCCCTGCACCTCTTTACTGCCCTCCCCGACCACACTCCCATCCCTCACTACCCTCACGCACACCCATACCCCACTCCCCTACACCACTCCCCTACGCCACTCCCCTACCGTACTCCACTAGCGCACTCCACTAGCGCACTCCACTACCGCACCCCCCTCCACCACTCCCCTACCCCACTCCCAATCACCACACACCAACCCCACTCCCCTACCCACTCACCTCCCCCACTCCGCTAACCCACTCCCCTCCCCCACTCCCCTACCCCGCTCCCCTCCCCCGCGCCCTGACACCACTCCGGCTCCCCCACTCCCCTCACCCACTCCCCTCCCCACTCCGCCCCACAACCCTCCCCCTTTCCCCTCCCCCACTACCCTCGCCCACTCCCCTCGCCCACTCCCCTCGCCCACTCCCCTCGCCCACTCCACTCCCCCACACCCCTCGCCCACTCCACTCCCGACACTCCTCCCCCACTCCACTCCCCTCCCCCACTCCCCTCCGCCTCACCCCTCCCCCACTCCCCTCCCCTACTCTCCTCCCGTCCAACACTCCACTTCCCTGCACCTCCTCACTGCCCTCCCCTACCACACTCCCATCCCCCACTCCGCTCCCCAACTCTCCTGCCTCACACCCCTTCCCCACTGCCCTTCCCTCCATCTCCTCACTGCCCTCCTCAACCCAACGCCGCTACCCCACACACCTCTCCAACTCGACTCACCCACTCCCCTTCCCTCCACCTCCTCACTGCGCTCCCCTATCCCACTCCCCTATCCCACTCCCCTATCCCACTCCCCTATCCCACTGCCCTATCCGACTCCACTTTCCCACTTCCCTACCCCACTCCCCTAACTCACTCCCCTCCCCAACTCCAGTACCCCACTGCACTCCACCATTCCCCGAACCCCCTCCCCTAGCCAACCCCTCCCACACTCACCTCCCCCCCTCCAGTCCACCTCTGCGCTCCCCTGCATCTCTTCACTGCCCTCCCCTAACACACTCCCATCCCCCACTACGCTCCTGCATTCCCCTACCCCACTCCCCTACCGCACTCCCCTCCACAACTCCCCGACAGCACTCCAAATCACTACACCACTCCTCTCCCCCACTCCCTACCTCAACACCCCTCCCCACTCCCCTAAACCACTCCCCTTCCCACTCCCCTCCCCCACTTCCCTCCCCCACTCCCCTCCCCCACACCCATCACAAACTCCCCTACCCCACTCCCCTACTCCGCTCCACTCCCACACTCCCCTCCCCCACTCCGCTCCCCCACTCCCCTCCCTCACGCCCACCGCCACACTCCTACCACACTCTACTCCCTCACTCACCTCCCCAACTCCCCTCCCCCGCTCCCCTCCAACACTAACCTCCCACACACCCCTTCCCACTCCCCTCCCCTCAGACACTCCCCTCGCCCTCTCTCCACCGCCACTCTCCTCCCGAACACCACTCCCCCACTTCCCTCCCCCACCTCCTCCCCCACTCCACTCTCCTCACCCACTCCCGTCCACCACTCCGCATCCCTGCACCTCCTCACTGCCCTCCCGTACCACACTCCCCTCCCCCACCCCCCTACTCCAATCTCGTACCCCACTTCACTCCCCCACACTCGTACCCCACTCCACTCCCCCACTCCCAAACCTCACTCCCCTCCACAACTCCCCTACCCCGCTCCCCTACCCCACTCCCCCACTCCCCCACTCCCCCACTCCGCACCCCCACTCCGCTCCCCCACTCCCCACTCCCCTCATCCACTACCCTACCCAACTCCACTACCCCACTCCCATCCCCCATTCCCCTCCCCCACTCCCCTACCCCACTCCCCTCCCCCACTCCCCTACCCCACTCCCCTACCGCACTCCACTACCGCTCTCCACTCCCCCACTCCCCTATCGCACTCCCCTTCCGCACTCCCCTTCACATGTCCCCGATCCCACTCCCCGACCCCACTCCCCGACCCCACTCCCCGGCCCCTCTCCCCGGCCCAACTCCCCAGCACCACTCCCCAGCCCCACTCCCCCAACCCCACTCCCCTCCACCACTCCCTGACACTACACCCGCTGCCCCACTCCCCTTCCCCACTCCCCTCCCCCACTCCCTCCTCTGCCCCAGTCCCCTGCCCCAGTCCCCTGCTCCACTCCCCTGATCCACTCCCCTGATCCACTCCCCTGATCCACTCCCCTGCCCCACTCCCCTGCCCCACTCCCCTGCCCCACTCCCCTGCCCCACTCTGATACCCCACTCTGCTACCCCACTCCGCTCCCCCACTCCGCTCCCCCACTCACCTCCCCTATCGCAGTCCGCTCCCCAACTTTCCTAGCCCACTCCCCTCCCCTCCACCTCCTCACTGCCTTCCACTACCCAACTCTCCTACCTCACACACCTCCCCCACTCCACTCCACAACTCCCATTCCCTCCACACCCCTCCCCCACTCCACTCCCCTCTCCAAACCCCCACTCACTGACGCCACTCCCCTACCCATTCCCTGTCCCTCACCCCCCACCCTCACTCCCCTACCGCACTCACAAACCCCACTCCCCTCTCCCACTCCTGCACCCCAACTCCCCTCCCCAACGCCCCTCCCTCGCTCCCCTCCCCGCTCCCCTCCGTCACTCCCCTCCCACGCTCCCCTCCCCCGCTCCCCTCCCCCACTCCCCTCCCCCACACCCCTCCACTCCCCTCCCCCACACCCCTCGTCAACTCACCTCCCCCACTCCCCTCCCCCACTCCCCTCCCCCACTACCCTCCCCCACTCCCCTACTACGCTCCCGTAACCCACTCCCCTCCACCACACCCCTCGTCAACCCCCCTCCCCCACTCCCCTCCCCCGCTCCACTCCCCCACTCCCCTCCCCCTCCCTCCTCCGCCACTCTCCTCCCCAACACCCCTCCCCAACTCCCCTCCCCCACTCCCCTCCCCCACCCCCTCCCCTGCTCCACTCCCCTACACAACTCTCCTCCCCACTCCACTCCCCCACTCTCCTCCCCCACTCCCCTCCCCCACTCCCCTACACAACTCTCCTCCCCCACTCCGCATCCCTGCACCTCCTCACTGCACTCCCGTACCACACTCCTCACCCCCACTCCCCTACACCACTCCCCTACCGAACTCCAGTAGCGCACTCCACTCCCGCACTCCCCTCCACCAATCCCCTAACCCACTCCCCATCACCACACACCAACCCCTCTCCCCTACCCCACTCACCTCCCCCACTCAGCTAACCCACTCCCCTCCCCCGCTCCCCTCCCCCACTCCCTGACACCACACCGGCTCCCCCACTCTCCTTCCCCACTCCCCTCCCCCACTCCGCCCCACAACCCTCCCCCCTTCCCCTCCCCCACTCCCCTCGCCCACTCCCCTCGCCCACTCCCCTCCCCCACTCCCCTCCCCCACTCCACTCCCCCACACCCCTCGCCCACTCCACTCCCGACACTCCTCCCCCACTCCCCTCCCCTCCCCCTCACCCCTCACCCACTCCCGTCCCCCACTCCCCTCCCGTCCAACACTCCGCTTCCCTGCACCTCCTCACTGCCCTCCCCTACCACACTCCCATCCCCCACTCCGCTCCCCAACTCTCTTACCTCACACCCCTCCCTCACTCCCCTTCCTTCCACCTCCTCACTGCCCTCCTCAACCCAGCTCCTCTACCCCACACACTTCCCCAACTCGACTCACCCACTCCCCTTCCCTCCACCTCCTCACTGCTCTCCCCGATCCCACTCCCCTATCCCACTCCCCTATCCCACTCCCCTATCCCACTCCACTATCCCACTGCCATATCCGACTCCACTTTCCCACTTCCCTACCCCACTCCCCTAACTCACTCCCTTCCCCAACTCCACTACACCTCTCCACTCCACCATTCCCCTAACCCCCTCCCCTAGCCAACCCCTCCCACACTCCCCTCCCCCACTCCAGTCCACCTCTGCGCTCCCCTGCACCTCTTCACAGCCCTCCCCTACCACACTCCCATCCCCCACTACCCTCCCGCATTCCCTTACCCCACTCACCTACCGCACTCCACGCCCCCACTCCCCTACCTCACTCCCCTCCACAACTCCCCTACACCACTCCAAATCACCACACCACTCCTCTCCCCCACTCCCTAAC